>NW_026068116.1:2073884-2100312 GCF_014885135.2 Alexandromys fortis | reverse complement strand
CCCCCCCCCCCCCCCCCCGCCTCTGCCTCCTGCATGCTGGGATTAAAGGTGTACATCATCATACCCAATTTAGTTAAAATTCTTTAAGGTAAAAAGTACAGAATCTTACTCTTCACATTTTACTATGATAAGTGAAAACACATTATTTCCAACCTTTCAACATTATTAAATTTAAAATTAGTAACTTCTAGATTTTAGCAATATGTTTATTGTCCCCCTGATCTGCCTCCTGATTTAAAGGCACAGGGAACCTTTCCTCTGTCAAACAGTGAAGCTGAGATGCCTGCAGTGCTTGCTAGTCCTGTGTTAGGGATAAAGACCCCTGTGATTGCTGGACTAAAGTGTTCTGACAGCAACAGCGCCATCCATTCTCTCTGTGTGCTTATGCACGCGGGTCCTGGAGTAATAGTTCACGGAACTGCTAGTTGATCCAGGTTTTGAATCAGCCAGATAACCTTATTATTGCTCAATCCATCAGAAAAACTTATAGAATAGAAAATACTTATGTTACTTTGTGCTTTAGACACAGTGTTTATGTTTAGCTTTTTGTACAGAGTCCACTCTTATAACAACATACAAGTATGTGTGTGTATGTAGCTATTATTGCCTCTGCTTTACAAATGACAGTGTGGAGATTTTGCAGACTAATTCATTAACTGTCCCACCATCCGTGTGAAGAAGAGCTAGTGTTTCAGTCTAACTGGATTTCAGAAAGCCCAAATACACACCTACATGTAAATTTATTATTAAATACAACAGAGTACATTTTCAAACCAAACCTTCTAATACAGGACCCTGCAACTTGATTTCTGGCACGGGTGCTCATTTTAAATGTCTATCCTTTGGCCAACAGCATGTCACTTTCTGTAGGAAGGCCATCACTGTTTAACTGATCATGCTTAACCTAGACCTGGGCTCAGTTCTCCGCTTGACTTTTCTTTTTTCTGCATGCTTTCTGATATTTGGTAGTCAAATCGATTTGTTATTGATTTCTGCGTCTAATATTGAGCTTATGATGTCTGAAGGCCTTCTGCTTTCTCAGTCAGAGCTGAAGTCCTGTCCAGGCTGCTGGTCTCAGTGCCGCTGTAAACTTGATCACGTTCTTGGTGGGGATGTGCCAGTAATAGTTACCATAGTTTGTTTTTTCTTCTTCTGCTTTCTTATCTGGTGGCTTTATGTGAAATGCCTCTCGGGTTTATCCCTTCTGTGTGACCTGTTTTCTCTGTGGGAGAACCACTAAATAACAGATACTATACTGCGTTCACAAATCCCTCACATGCCCTTCACGCCTGCAGCCCAGGTGTAGGCTCCCCTTTGGGAAGAATGGCTTTCCCAGGGGCTTCTTCAGTGCTCTAGTAACTAGCCTGATGCAATCCCGCCCTGGTCCTCAGGCATGACCAAACCTGCCCAGTCCTGTGGGAGCAAGCTCGGCTTGAGCATGTTTTCCTGAAACTACATCAGAGACTGCCCAATTGTGGAGGTGCATCCTACCCCCCCCCCAGGGTCCTGGTGTTTTGTTTTGGTTTCTATGTCCCTCTAGCCACTGGCTTGTGAAAACTGGAGGTAGTTCTCAGGTGATGAACTCTGGAGCCACCGGGGTCAGCCAGGTTTTCTCTCTCCCTTGTTATACATCAGAAGTTGTCTTTTCTTTCCTTTCTTTTCCTGACAGGATTGCAGGCTCCATGTACACAATTGTTCTTGGTTTTCTCTCTACAATTTAATAAATATTTATGGTACCAGCAGATCAACTTAGCTTCTAGAAGAGGTCGATGCATCGTAAGAGAAATACAGAAGAGAAATGATTTGGAATATTGCCTGGGATCTATCCTAGTGTACTTTTGAGAAAATCCACAGTAACTACACTACTGTATTTGTTCAAAATTGGCCTTAAAGATAGGAGCGTTTCTTTAAAATTCAATATTTCATGATTCTTTTTCCTAAGCACTTCAGTAACTTGATGATTTGAATATGGCACTCCAGTTTTAAATAAAAATAATTAAATACAACATTGAACATTGAAAAATGAACACTTACCTAGAACTTGATTAAATAAGATACAAATTTGTACAAAGTTGAGAATTATCACAAATATCAATAATGTATGCAAAAGATATTAACGGATGCACCTTTTACATTCTACTACATTGGTTTTATTTTGCACCTTATTAATCTTTGATATGAATAATTTTATGATTGCATTTCATGTGTAGTAAATTTAAAAATAAGTGATTTTATTTTCCTGTCTGACCTTGTTAGCAAGTTTTTAAAGTGGGTGATTTTTGGCATAAGTGTCTTCCTGATCTGCTACTTCACTACCATGGAGTGCTTAAGTTATAGTCAGACTTAAGACCGCATCTTCAAAGCGTCTGCATATTTACACAACAAGCCTTTACTATTGTGGGATGAGTTTTAAATAACTATGGAGCTGAAAGCTCTTAAGAGCCAGTCTTCTTCAGAGTCCCACTGAAGTGATTTCACCACAACCTGTGAGCTCAGCAGAGCACAGCACCTGAGTTTCTCTGAAGTTCTGACAAGGTTCATTCTTCATTAGCCTGATTACTAGAATCGCATTGCTTCTATTTGGAAACTTCCATCTCATTTTCATGAATTAAGACTGATGTGGACAATCTGCTCGCATCCCCAGCCCTGTGGCAGAGGGCTCACAAGGGCCTCTCCTCCAGCCCCACCTCCATTCCCCTGAGGTCTCCTTTGAACCTGGTGCCAGACCCAGCTTTCCTCTTTGCTGTGGACCCTCACAGTCCTCTTTCCTAGCGCATCCCTGTTCCTCTGTGCCAGCCACCGATACCAAATCTCTACCGGGGCCCCCGGGGGCCACACCTGCCTGGGACTCGGATAGATGATTTTTACTTTCCTTTCTGTCCTACATTTTACTCTCTCCAGTCTTATCCTAGTTCCAGTAGCAGGCCGCTTGCAGGGGTTCAGTTCCTACCCGATCTCCATTCCCTGGGGATTCTACCAAGCCTTGGTGTGGACCCAGCTTTCCTCCTTCCTGTGGATCTTCTCAGTGTCCCCTTCTAGCCGATCCCCATTTCTTTGTGTCAGTCCCCAATGCCTAGAAACACTTTCCACCCAGAGCTACCAGTGGCTACATCTGACAAGGAGCCAGGTGGGCGAGTCACACTGTCCTTCCTGTCCTCCACTATGGTCTCTCAGTTCCCACCCTCATCCCTGGAGCAGCCTGCGTGCTGGTTCCCTTCCTTCCAGCTCAACTCCAGCCACTGGAGACTCCAGCTCTTGCTATAGACACAGGGTCCCCATATCCCTTTCATCCCTGTCTCTCCAGAATATTCTTTGCCTTACTGCAACCTACTTCCCACCATTCTTCCCAGTCCTGGGAGATGTCTCCTGTTGGTATGGACAGGATCCTCTTAGCTCTTTCCTGAAGCCTCCTCAGCTTTCCTCCTGGCCTGGCTTTCTTCCTGTCTCTACCAACAGACCTGTCCGTGGAAGGACTCTTTACCAAGAAACCCACAGCCACTACACTTCCTTAAGATCCAAAGAGGGGAACAGAAACTAAATGAATGAAATACTCAGCCAGCAAAGATGAGAAGAAATAGCAACACATGAAATAACCTCAAGTCCAGATGCCTAGATAGCAGCACAGAAACACTAACTAACATTAACAGTCAAAACAACGAGACCAGGTTGGCCTCAAACTCACAGAGATCCACCTGCCTCTGCCTTCAAGTGCTGGGATTAAAGGTGTGCACCACCCTCATAAATATGTTCAAGCGCCTAAAAAGGAGATGAATAAATCTCTTAATGAAGTCTGCTAACACACAGATAGTAGAAGTAATGAAAACAGTTCAGGACGTGGAAGTAGAGATAGAATTGCTAAAGGAAACCCAAAGAAAGATTAAACTGGAAGTGAAAATATTTGAATTCAAGCAAGAACCTTATGGGTATCCCTTACCAACAGAGTAAAAAAGATGGAAGAGAGAATCTTTGGTGTGGAAGAAAAGCTAGAATAAATAGATACATCCCTCTAAAAGCCAGAAGGGCCTGGATGGATGTTCTACAAATTCTGAGAGACAACAGATGCCAGCACAGATTTTTATACACAGCAAAACTATCAATCATAATACAATGAAACTAAATTTAAGTGGTATCTATCTACCAGTCCAGCTCCGTGTAAGGCACCAGAATGAAAACGTCAGTCTGAAGAGATTAACCACACCCAAGAAAACACAAAGAATAAACAATCCTAAAACAATAAATCAAAAGAGGGGAAAAACCCATATCACGACAGCAAAATAATAGGTATCAATAAACATTGATTGTTAATAACCTCAATATTAATGGTCTCAATTCCCCAATAAAAAGACACAGACTAACAGACCAGATTAGAAAACACTTTTCAGCTTTCTGCTACAGCTAAAACACACTCTACCGTCGAGGATAGTCATTGCCTCATGGTAAGGAATAGACAAACATACTTCAAGCAGATGGAAGCAAGCAAGTGTAAGTAAGTGTAGACACTTTAATACCTGACAAAATAGACAAAACCAAAACTAATCAGAAAAGATCACAGAAGAATCTACTACTCATCAAAGGAAAAATCCACCAAGAAGATATTGTGGTGTTTAACATTTACGCTCCAAACACAGGGTGCCAAAGTCCATAAACGAAACACGACTGCAGCTAAAGTCACACGCTGAGCCTGATTCAGTGATAGTGGGTAACTTCATACTCCACTCTTCTGATAGATCGGTCACCCATACAAAAACTCAACCAGAAAAACACTGAGGTTAAATACCATCACAAATCAAATGGACCTAGCATATATTTACAGGACATTTCACCCAAAGAAAAAAAGATTATAACTTCTCAGCAGCTCATTAAGCTTTCTCTAGAATTAACCACTACTGGACATAAAGCAAGTCTCACCAGATATGAGAAAGGGGGAATAACTACGAAAACTGAAGTAATGTTGTGTATTCTATCTGACCACTGCAGATACCTAGGCAAAGCTGCATGTCATCAACAGAAAGATTACAAACTCATGGAAAATGAACACTAATGAATGAAAAATGGGCTAAGACAGAAATTAAGAAACAAATTGGGCTGAAGAGGTGGCTCAGTCATTAAAGGTTAGGCTCATAACTAAAATATAAGAAATGTTATTCTTTATAAAAGATATGGTGTCAGGGGAATCTGGTCCCACAAGGGCCACAGTGGATCACCTGAGGCCTAGGTGGAGCAGCAGAGGCCTGGGTGGGTACCCTTGGCAGGTGAGAAACAGACAGATACATCATGCAAAGAGAGTTTGGGCATAGAGTTTACTTAATGGGTTATGGAGGGGAAAGGGAAGGAGAGAAGGGGAAAGGGAAGGAGAAAAGGGGAAAGGAGGCTAGTTAACTCTTCAGAAGAGGGACAGAAAGAAAGAGTGTAGGCTGGAGGAGGCAGGAGATCTGTTTGCCTTGGCAGATGGTGAGGTGGGGAGGGGAGGTTTGTAAGTGGGCGGGGCTTGTCTCTTAAAGGGACAGGGTACCCAGGTGACAGGCCAGGCCAGTAGATCATAACAAGAAGAAAATTTAATTTTTTTAGAGTTAAATGAAAATAAAAACACAACATACCCAAACCTATGGGACACAATGAAAGTGGTACTAAGAGACAAGTTCATAGCACTAAGTACCTACACAGAAGAAAAAGAAGAAGAGGAGAAGGAGGACGAGAAAAAGAAGAAATTGGAGACATCTCATACCCGTGAAAGCTCTAAAACAAAAAACAAAAACACACCCAAAATGAGTGTATGGCAAGAAATAATCAAACTCAGGGCTGAAATCAATAAACAACAACAAAATGATACAAAAAAATCAAGGAAATGAGTTCGTTCTTTGAGAAAACCAATAGAGTGAAAACCCTCAGTTATATCAACTAAAAGATGAAGAGATAAGAACCAAACTGATAATAGAATTAGAGATGAAAAGGGGGCATCACAACAGACAGAAAATTTTGGGGAGATTTATTTTGTTTCATATTTCTTTGGACTTTTTAAAAACTTTTTCTTCTGTATTTTGGTTTCCAATTTTGTGCTGTATGAGGTTTACATGTTTTTTATTCTGGTTTGTTTTGTTGTTGTTTGATTTTGCCTGTTTGTTTTCCAAAGTGAGAGAGAAGGAAGACATTAAGTTTGATGGTTAGGGAGATGGGGAGGATCCGGGAAGAGAAAAGAGAGAAAATCATGTTCAGATTATATTAAATGAAAAATTATTTTCAATTAAAAAAGCAGGAAAATTGATGTGGATCAAAACATTTTTATAATTTGCTTACTAATAATTTCTTTTTAAGATCTTTACATAGGATTTATATAGAAAAAATGTTAGGGTCTATAAATTGTGGAACTGTGGGCTTGTTTCAGGCCATGTTATCTCCACAGTGAAAACCAAGGGTGTGACTTTCTGTGCAAGGAAAGGTGATTCACTCTCATACAAAGTATGCCCAGGTTTTTAGTTGCTTGCCTGTTTGTGTTTTGGTTTTCCTGTAATGAGGTTTCCATTCTAGTCTATGCTCGCCCCTAAGTTGCTGTGTAGCAAAGGATGACCGTGCATTCCCAACCCTTCTTCATCTACCTCCTCCCAAGAGCTGGGAAAATAGCACCGATGCAAATGCCGCTGCTCTCATCTTAAAGGGAATAAGAGATAGTTTATTCTGGAGCCATGTTGAGTGACCATGGCTTGGGAATATATATTTAGGTTACCCCAAATTCCATGTTCCAATGTCGAAAAAGATTTATATTTTATAGGTTTACAGAACAAAGAAGGTCATGAATCAAAACGAGCTTTAAATATATTGGTGGATCCAGGAGGGAGGTGGTTACAACAAGATGGTGAAAGCTTTCCTATAGTCCCATGGTGGCATTTAACACAGAGACTCTCAACTGGCCAATACATAGAGAACACTATTATTCTCTATTCTAGAGTGTTAAGCACTAAATGGAAATCTGTTACTTTTCCATTGTGATAAAACACTATGACCAAGACAGCCCATATAAGGAAGAGTTTAATTGGGTTCATGGTTCCAGAGGGCTGAGTGTTCTTCACAGTAGTGAGGCTTGGTAGCAAACAACTGGCAGCTGGGGCAAAATGCTGAGAGCTCTCATCCTTTACCTTAACATAAAGTAGAGAAAAAGGGAGGGAGGAGGGAAGCTGAGGGAAGGAGAAGAGGAAGAAAAAGGAGAAAGTGAAGAAGGAAGGGTGTGCATTCTGGGAATGGCATGTCTCAAAACCTCAAAGCCCACCTCCAGTGTTACTTCCAGCAAGGCTACCACTTCTATATCTTACCAAACAGCACCACCAAGGGAGAAACTTTTCAAATGCATGACCATATAAAGGGGTATTTTCATTCAAGCTACCATTAGAATCATACCTCTACCCTCAAGTCTCAGGAATCTTCTTGGGAAAGGATAAGAATCAGAAAGCAGTGAATCTCAGAAGTTCTCTAAGCTCCTGGGGTGGTGGGTAACTTCAAGCAAGCAGTGTTTTCCAGACACAGCAGGACAGGTGCACATAGGAAATCACAGCCATGGTGACAGTATGCACAAAACCTACACATCTAGAAACGACAATCCAGCATGGAAGGCATTAGGTGAGTACAATGGGTTCCCAGCATTAGCTGAGCAGCTATTTGTACTTGACAGTTGTTCTGAGAGGGAGAGTCAGTTTTTTTAGTGGTATGACCCCTGGTATGTCAACCACACTCCAGGGCAAGCTGACTCCCAAGAGCAGATTGTCAATGCAAATAGGACTCAAGGGGTTTATAAGAAAAAGAAGACTAAAAGTAAGAGAGTAGGGAGTAGCTGGGTAGGGAGGGGTCTTAGGGTTTCTAATGCTGTGCAGAGACACCATGACCACGGCGACTCTTATAATTAAAGCATTTAACTGGGACTGGCTTACAGTTTCAGAGGTTCAGTTCCTTATCTTCAAGGTGGTGTGCAGCCAGCCATGGTGCTTGATAGGAGCTGAGAGTTCTACATCTTGATCTGCAGATTGCAGAAGCAACTGTGAGCCACACTGGACAGAGCTTGAGCATAGGTGACCTCAGGACCTGCCTCCACAGTGAAACGTTTCCTCTGGCAAGATCATACTTCCTAATAGTGTCACTCTCTATGACCGAGCATTGAAACCCATGAATCGATGGGGGCATACCTATTCAAATCACCACATTCTGCTCCCCACAATCTATCACACTCTCAGCAATGGTTAAAGGTCCAAAGTTCAATCTCTTCTGAAATTGATGCAATCTCTTAACTGCAATCCCCTGTAACATCAAAATCAAAAAATAGAGCACTACTTCCAATATTTAATGGCACAGAATAATCATTACTTGTTCAAAATTAAGGAAAGGGAGGATAGTGAGGAAATAATGGATCAAAGCAAGACTAATAACCAGCTGGGCCAACTTGTCAAAGCACTCTTCAGATCTCCAACTCCTTTCAGCTTCATTGACTGCAACATACTCCTTTCTTTTGGGCTGGTTCCACTCCCTGTTAGGAGTTTTCCTTGGCAGGTATCCCATGGCTCTGACATCTCCAACTTTTTGGGGTCTCCAAGGCAATCCAGGCTTCACCTTCATGGCTTCACACAATGGCCTCTCTGAGCCTCCATGCAGGGACACCCCTACCACATGCCTGGCCAGTGATTTTCTTTAGTCAATGAGAAAGATTCCACAACCTCTTCTTCTATCCTGGATTCTAAAGCCAGAACCACATGGCTGAAGCTCTCAAGTTCTGCCACTTTCTAGGGTTGTAATATGGACCCCTTGTTCAATTATATCTTTCTATTTTTAATGGTTTCCTTCATTGCCTAAGCTTGGTTGTCCTGAAGAAACTCAGTCTGTAGACCAGGCTGGCCTTGGACTCAGACATACTTCTGCCCCTGCCTCTGGGGTGCTGGAATTAAAGGTATTTGCCACCACATCAGGCTCTGAGATTTTTACAAGTTAGAAAATTAGTTGTGTTAGATCTTGCCTTGAGGTCAGGACTCCCTTTATTCATTTGTTAATCTGTTTATCTGCTTGAACACAGGATTTAGCTCCATTCTGCTTCCTGGTGCCCCTTTTATCCTCAGTCGGGTACATTTAGTCGGGTACATTTTGCATTTTTACTTACTCAGCTTGCTCCTTTCGTTGTAAATCTTTTTAAGGGTAAACATTAGCAACCACATGCTAGATTCTATACTAGGTTGTTTAGAGATTTCCTCTGCCAACCGAATTAATCCAAGTCCCTTCACTTGAGCCAGGTAGACTCTTTAGAGAGGGGCAAAAAGCAGCTGCATTCGTTACGAAAATATCACAAGAATGATCTCTAGGCAACATACTAAAATTCTTCTCCTCTGAAACCTCTTGAGCCAGGCCCCACAGTTCAAGTCTCCCTCAGCACCACTCTCTTCCATGCTCCTGCTAGTATGATCCGCTTAGCCCCCTTTAAAGCATCCAACTGCTTTTCTAACCCAAACTCCCAAAGTCCAAATTCCTCCAAACAAAATCATGGTTAGGCCAATCACAACAATACCCTAGTCCTTGGTACCAATTTCTGTCTTAGTTTGGATTTGATTTTTGCTGGGAAGAGAGACCATGACCATGGCAACTCCTATAAATAAAAACATTTAATTGGAACTGGCTTACAGTTTAAGTGGCTTAGTCCATTATCTCTTCATGGTGGCATGTAGCTGGACATGGTGCTGGAGAAGGGATTGTGAGTTTTATATCTTGATCCATGGGTGGCGAAGCAACTGTGAGCCACACTGGACATAGCTTGAACATAGGAGACCTCAAAGTCCACCCTCACAGTGGACAGTGACCATACCTCCTCCAACAAGGCTACACCTCCTAATAGCTCCACTCCCTATGACTGAGCATTCAAAGAGTCTATGGTGGCTTACCTCTTCAAACCACCACGGGAGGTGGAAAAGGGAAGATGAATAGGATCAAAATTCATTGTATATAATTCTGAGAAAATAAAAATATTCTAAAAACTTTTTTTTAATAAAAAAGCGTGGCAGGCCTATCCTTTCCTGCAGTTAACATGGACTGGAGGGTACAGACCCATTTCAAACATCCAGAGTGAGCAACTTGTCCACTCTGAGGGTTTGTTAAATGCTCCCCAGGGCTAATATAGGAAGAGATCTAAGTCAAAAGTAAAGACTGCAGTGCCAGGTATAAGAAGGTGTAATGAGCTTCTAAATCATTTGTAGTAATTTCACTTCCAAAACCTCAGCACTCTTCAAAGATGAACAACACAACACACTCTGCTAAAGTTTTGTTCAAGTTGGCAAGCAGTCATTAAATTATGAATGTAAAAGAGTCAAATAGTAGAAAAGTCAGGTTCCAGAGGCAGGAGAAATCGATGGAAGTAGACTCAGAAATAATAGAATGGAATAAGCAAACAAGAGCTTTAAAATAAAAGAAAAATATATAAGATTTTTGGAGAATGCTACATTTAAGATTGCAGTTCACCATGTCCAGATAGCTCTCTGAGCTCTGTGCAAGCTGGAGAACTCCCTTTTCCAGCAGGACTCCCCTTCTCTGCCTAACATTATTTGGAGAGTGTCTCTAGGGTTGGATGCCTGACCTTAATTGGAGGAAGACTCTGCTCAGAGTTCCGCAAACACTGTCTGACTCAACACGTAGTTTCCCTCTGTCGTCCCATGCACTCTGATATTTGAATTGGTGTGTCATTAATGTTTATCTGTCCTCAATTAGGTCCATATATGCAAATTAGGTATATTCCCTCCCTTGTTTGTCTTGTCCTCCCTCCTGACTTGAGCTGTATAAACTAGCCCCATTACTTCAATAAACGAGCTGTCTCTCTCAAACTGACTTCAGGAAGTGCTTCCCACCCTGCTCACAGCTTATCTGAACCCTGCTCTCCACTTCTGTTCCCTTTTTCCTCATGTGTCAATGGCCAATGGCCCATGAGTGGTCTGGAACAGTACTTTAACTATGTAAAGGTGTGTTACATTTGTTTATGCTGCACTTGTTTAATTATGTAAAGATGTGTTGCTGTTTTACCTTGCCTGCCTAAGGCATCCCATTGCTCTAATAAAAACTGAACAGCTGATAGCTAGGCAGTAGAGGGACAGGTGGGGCTGACAAGTGGATAGAATAAGTAGGAGGAGGAATCCAGGTTCAGTGAAGAAGAGATGAGGGAACAAGGAGAAAAGAGGGAGATGCCTGGGGCCAGCCAGGCAGCCACCAGCCAGTAAGACATGAGGAAGCAGAAAAAGTAGGATATGCTGAAAGAAAAAGAAGTAAAAAGCCCCAAGGTAAAATGTAGATGAAGACAAACTGTGCCACAAATAATAAAAACCCAGAGACAGATACTGGGGTTCAACCTGAAGATGAGAAAAGCAAAGCAGCCAAGCCAGTAGAGAGCTCTTAACCTCCATGAAATCTTCAGACTGAGAACGGGCTAGTTCCTGTCCCATCCCGCCTTATATTCCTCTCTAGTGTTGGGACTAAAGGTGTGAGCCACCACAGCATGACCTCTACAGCTGTGGTTGCTGGGATTAAAGGTATGGGCAACCACAGCCTGGCCTGTATGGCTGACTAGTGTGGCTGCTTTGCACGGACCTTCAGGCAAGCTTTATTTATTAAAATACAAATGAAGTATCACTATAGGCATGCATCACCACCACCCAGCCTAAAAGACACATTTTATATATAAACAAATGACAAGAGAATTGACAACTTCCCACTGGAAACAATGTGAACCAGAGGACAACCGAACAACACAATGTACTGAGAGTTTAAGACTGTTGGCCTAAAGAAACCAAAATGGCACAGTAGAAAAAGGAAAGCATCACTAACAAATGGTGCTGGCATAACTGGATGTCAACATGTAGAAGACTGCAAGCAGATCCATGCATAGCACTGTGAACAAAACTCAAGGACCTCAGCATAAATCCAGCTACATTGAACCTGATAATAAAGAAAGTGAGAAGCAGCCTTGAAAGCATTGGCACAGAGACCACTTCCTAAATATAACATCAGTTGCATAGACCCTGAGAACAACAATTAGTAAATTGGACCTCCTGAAACTTAAAAGTGTCTGTAATGCAAAGGACATGGTAAATAAGACAAAACAACAGCCTACAAAATGGGAAAAGCTCTTCACCAACCATACATTTGTCAGAGGACTGATCTCCAAAGTATATAAAGAACTCAAAAACTAGACATCAAAATACAAAATAATCCAATTAAAAATGTGGTACAGAGCTAAACAGAGAATTCTCATCAGAAGAATTTCACATGGCCAAAAGATATTTAAGGAATTGCTTAGCATCTGTAATCATCAGGGAAATAAAAATCAAAATGATTCCAAGATACCATCTTACACCAGTCAGAATGGCTAAGATAAAAAAAAAAAAAAAGCACTGAGGACAGCTTATTTTGGAGAGGTTGTGGAGTAAAGGGAACACTCTTCCACTTCTGGTGGGAGTGCATATTTGAACAGTCACTTTGGAAATCAGTATGGTGGTTTCTCAGAAAATTGGGAATCAACCTACCTCTAGACCCAGTGATACCATTCTCGGGCATATACCTAAAGGATACTCAACATACAACAATGACACTTGTTCAACAATGTTCATAGCAGCATTATTTGAAATAGCCAGAATCTGGAAACAACCTAGATGCCCCTCAACCAAAGAATGGATTAAAAAAAAATGAGGTACATTTACACAATGGAGTATTACTGTAAAAAACAATGACATCATGGCATTTGCAGACAAAGGGATGGAACCAGGAAAAAAAAACATCCTGAGTGAGGTAACCCAGACTCAGAAAGACAAACAGTATATGTATTCAGTCATAAGTGGATATTGTATATAAAGCAAAGGATAATTAGACTATAATCCATAGCTCCAGAAAAGCTAGGTAACATGGAGGATCCTCGGAGAGATGCATAGATTGCCCTGGGAAAGGGAATTAGATGAGATCTCCTGGGTAAACTGGGTGTGAGGGGGGCATAAGGAGAGAAGATGGAGATGAAAACACGAGGGATGGAGAGAGGGAAAGAGAACAATGAAAGGGATATCTTGATAGAGGGAGCCACTGTATGGTTAGGGAGAAACCTGGTGCTAGGGAAATTGCCAAGAATCCACAAGGATGACCCCAGTTAAGACTCCTAGCAATAATGGAGAGGGTGCCTGAATTGACCTTTCCCTGTAATGAGATTTCATCCAGTAATTGATGGAACTAGATGCAGAGATCCACATCCAAGCACCAGAACAAGCTCTGCGAATCCAGTTGTGTTGCGGGAGGTCCTTCCGCCCCTCCAACCAATAGCTACTGAGATACCAGCCCCATTGGGGTTTCTCTCCCTTTAAAAAAAAAAAGGCTACTTCCTCCGCTCGCTCTCTTTACTTCCTGCTCCGCCAGCGACTAGACTCCCTTCCTGGTTGCACAGAGGGCTTTTGTCTGGGACGGTGATCTGTAAGTTTTTTCCTCTTTAAATAAATACCACCCTTTTAATCATAATTCCAAACTGGTGTGGCATTGTTCGTGACTTACGCCTTCACAGTTGAAGAGACAGAGGAGGGAAATATATGAGCAAGGGAGGTCAAGAACATGATGGAAAAATCTACATAGTTGAACCAAGCTTATGGAAACTAATGAACTCCAGATTGAGAGTTATGGAGTCTCCATGGAACTGAACTAGGCCCTCTATATGCAGGAGACAGTTGTAAATCTTGGATTATCTGAGAGGCCCCTGGAAGTAGGACCAGGATCTATCCCTGGTGCTTGAGCTAGTTTTAGAGCCCATTCCCTATGCTGGAATGCCATGTTCAGCCTTAATGCATGGAATAGGGGCTTGATCCTGACTCAACTTAATGTGTCAGACTTTGTTGACTCCCTATTGATAGAAGTTTCTGTCCCACCTGGTCCCACAAATATTTAGTCCCAAATAAACACACAGAGGCTTGTATTAATTATGCACTCTTTAGCCTATTGCTCAGGCTTATTACTAACTAGCTCTTACATCTTAAATTAACCCATATTTCTTATCTTTGTTTAGCCATGTGACTTGGTACCTTTTCTCAGTACAGCATTCTCATCATGTTTCCTCTGCATCTGACTTGAAACTGACTCGCTGCCTTTCCAAAATTCTTATAGTCTGGTTGCCCTGCCTGGCTACTGGCCAATCAGTGCTTTATTAAACCAATATGAATGACAAATCATTAAAGTGTACAAGAACATTATTCCATAGTAAGTCCTCATGGGAGCCATTATCTGTTGGGAGGCATATTTTTTTTGGGGGGGGGTAAGCTATAAGGAGAAGAAAGAAGGGGTGTGAGGAGGGATGGAAGGGAGAACTGTGGGTGGAATGTAAAGTGAAAATTTTAAAAAAGATTGTCAGATAAGAATTTTCATTCATTGAGAGAATTCCCTAAAAACAAATATAAGGCATGGACAGTTCAGAAAAGCAAACGGATTACCTTCATTGCAGCAGAACTATATTAAAATGTGCATTTTAGAAGTTTCCCAGGTTGGAGAGAAATAATTCCATATGGAAACTCAGATGTATCCAAAGGAATGAAAACTACTAGAAATGATAAATGTCGGCAAGTAAATAAACTTTCTCATTTATTTGTTTAAACAAAACTGGTTTTGTGAAAAGTAGCATATTTGGAATCTATTTCAAATGCATAAATAAAGTTATGACAACACAAAGGATAGAAGGGAAATTAAAGGTGTGTTATTAGGAGCGTCTTATATATAAAGTTATGTCATAACGCTGAGGGACAGACTGTGATATATTTAAAATATTTACACATTACAGCAATGATTAAAAAACCTTACATAGTTAAGATACATAGCTATAACACTAAGAAATAGTCAGTCTAAACAGCAATAAAATTAAAGGAGCAAAACACGGAAAAATAGATAACAAATAGCAAGATCATAGACTTACATCCAACTATATAATAATTGCATTCAATGTGATTTATGCCAGACTGGATCTATATAAGCTAAGATCTAACTAATGCTGCCTACAAAGTATAAAGTGTAATATAAAGACACAGGTTAAAAATCAAAGTAAGAAGAATATGCACCTTGCCAACACTGATGATATTGTAGCCAGAGCGTAAATGTGAGACAAACTAGACTTCAAAGCAAAGACTGTTACAGAGCTAAGAGAGATATTAATAATAAAAGGGACAGCTCATCAAGAGAACATAACAGTGGCCGCAGGTACATGTCAACAAGAGAGTACTTGCCTTTCTTGGAAGAACCTTGGATTTAATCCTCAGTGCTGAAAATAATTGATAGAATAATTGTAAATGATTATGCATCTAGGAACAAAATGAAATATATAAAGCAAAATCCCAAAAGACTTTGAAAAATGAACTAATTATGAACATCAGTTAGAAATTCCAACAGTCCCCTGTCAACAACTGATTGCAAAACAAACAGGATATAGTAGATAGGACTGTCTCCATTAATCCAGTTAACATCTGTAGCATACCACATCCAATATGCTTAGACACAGCCTGTCTAAGTGAACACAGACTACTCAGGGAGATCATATCCTTGGACATATAAATTTTAAAGTATTAAAATTATTCAGAATCTGTCCTGTAATAAGTAAAATAAATTAGAAACCAATAACAAGAAAAATTTAAAAGTTCCTCGTATTTAAAAATTATAAGCATGCATTGTATTAAAGTTCTCTAGAGTCACAGAAGCTATGGAATGAATAGCTATCTGTCTATCTAGATATAGTTAGATAGGTATATAGAGAGACAGGCAGGTAGATAGATAGCTACATACATACATACATACATACATACATACATACACACACACATACACACACAAGATTTTTGGAATGACTTACAGGCTGCAGTTCAAATAATCCAACAATGGCTAGCTGTGAATGGAAAGTCCGAGAATCTAGTAGCTGTTCAGTCCCACAAGGCTGTGAGTCTCAGTTGGTCTTCTGTGTATGCTGAAACCTGGAAGAATTGGGCTCCAATGCCAGGAAAGGAACTGATGCACTAGCAAGGCGAGGGCAAGAAAATAAAGAGCAAAAACTTGCTTCTTCTGTGTCCTTCTATAGATTTCCAGCAGAAGTCATGGCCCATAGTAAACACATGCCTTTCCGCCTCTAGATCTGGATTAAAGATGTGTGTTTTCCCACCTCAAGATCTGAGTTAGAGGCCTATATCTTCCAGTCTTAAAATCTGGATCAAAGGTGTGTGTCTTCCCACCTCAAAGGTCCAGACTAAACGTGGATTCACCTACTTCAAACCAAGTAGAAAATTTCTCAAAGGTGTGCCCTACATTTCTGAATTGTAGTCCACTTCAGATATAGTCAAGTGGACAACCAAGAATAGCCATCACATGCATCTAAATAACTCACAGGCTAAAGAAGGAATCACAAGAGAGCTTACTCTCCACAAACTGATGGCAACGGCCATACGCAGCTCATTGTCTGTGGAGCAATTGAGCTGGTGCCCACCTAGAACCTTCACCCCACTGACTAGTACTCATGGTACTGGAAGTACTCTGCAGGATACTAAAGGAAGAGGCAAACACCAAGACATCTGCAAACTGTTTGGTCATCTACAATGGTGACCTGACTGCAAGATGAGCTAGTAATTGTGGCACAAAGCTTATGGGAGCAACCAACAGAATCTGTTCGAATGTAAGGTCTACTGTGTGAGACAGAACCCATCCCAATACTGCTGAGATAGCCAAGAACTTGGAACTAGATAGGCCAGGGGCCTATGGGAAAATATTACTGTTCTACTAAAGGAACACGGTAGTAAGATGGCTTCTAATGACATTGTACTACACTCAGATCAGCGTCATCACAGAGACTTCCTCCTGCAGTAGATGGGAGCAAAAACAGAGATGCACAGCTGGAAAATGTGCAGATAGTGGAGACTTAGCAACACTCAGTCCTAAATGGGATGCCAATCAAATCCTTCCCCTCTGGGCTCAGGGAACTATGTGGAAGAGGAGGCAAAAGATTATAAGAGGGCGCGGAGGACACCAAGGAAGTCATGCCTTCTATAATGCATGATTGAGAAACATATCAACTCACAGGCCAAGCGTGATCCCAGCACTAACAGGGGAAGTTGACACAAGCCCCATCCCTATCCCGGAAGCCATGGTAACCACTCACAAATGAAAAATTAGTTTTCTCCGATGGAGTCTCAATGGGTGAGACTCTTCTTCAAATAAACCTTAAAGCCAGACCCAGCTTTAAGTAGTAGAACACCAACACAAAATAATGGTATTTGGGAAGGTTCTTGGTGTCATAATTCTTGGTCAGGGTTTTTATTTTTTCTTTTTGCCCCCCCCCTTTTAACCTATAGGTCCTTTGTGTATATATTACGGTTCCCAGTTTTTATGGGATTTCTGTGCTTGCAAATGTGTGTGTCTAAATGTGTTTCTTGAGCATTGTCTTTGGCTCTTTCGCTTCTGTTTGTTCATGTTTGCTTCATCCTGGATTTATTTTATTTTACCTAATTTTATTTCAATATTATTTTAGATGCCTGCTTGTATTCTAATGAGAGACAAAAAGAATGGGTGTGGATTTGGTTGGGTGGGAAAGTGGGGAGGATTGGGAAGACGTGAGGGAGGGGAAAGCATGAGCAGAATATATTATATGAACGAAACTCTTTTCAGTTTAGAGAGACAGCCTTATATTGGGACAAATCAGGCAAAAATCTTATGGCGATGAATTCTGTACTCTCAGCATTTGGGAGGTGGAGGCAGGAATTTAAGGCCAGCCAGGATGACATGAAAGCCTTTCTTGAAAAAGAAAGTTATTTTAAAACAAGTAAACAAAAAAAGAACAGGACCAAACACCAACCAACCAAGCTTGAGACCAGTGTCTATCTTGAACACAGATGTGAAATCTCCATCATGAGATTATCGAATAGAATCCAGCTGTATATGAAACACGACTGAGCTAGGATCCTAGTTTTCTTTGTTGCTCTGATAGAACACCAATGAAAAGCAACTTGGGTGAGAAAAGGGTTTAACTCCACGTTAGTCCCTCCCTGAGGGAAGCCATGGCAGGAACTCAAGGCAGGAACCTGGAGGCAAGAGCTGAGCAGAGACAGTGGAGGAACACTGCTTAATGGCTTGCTCCCAAGATCACATCAACGACCTTTTACTATATAAGTAAAAAGCCACGGTCTACCTGCCCGTGGCTGATACTGCCCACAGTTGGCTGGACACTCGATCAGTGAGCAACTAAGAAAATACCCCACAGGCCAAGCTGACAGAGGCAATTCCTCAATTGAGATTCTGTTTTCCAAGGTATGTCTAGGTTTGAGTCAAATGGACAAAACCTATGATAGTATGATTTTCCTAAACACAAAGGTGATTTAAATACCAAATCAAGCAAGATAACTCATCATACAATAGGATACAGGTGAAATAATATTATCTGAAGAGATGGATCAATACAATTTGATGAACTGTAGTATCTAATATTGACTCAACCCCAATAAGCTAAGTGTGGTAGCACACAGAAAGCAGAGGCAGAAGGACTGCGAATTTGGGGGCTACCTATGCTACATGGAGAGCCTTTGGGGAGCCTGGCTGCCCTAATTAAAAAAATCAAAACAGCAAAAAATAAACACATTCAGAAAAATTGTAATATCAAGAATCAGTGATGTTTTTATATATTAGTAACAAAATAATTGAAAAAAAATAATTAAACTACTTTGTCTTGCCTTTGAGACAGGAAAGAAGCAGTTACCAAGTCCCATATAAAACTCTCCCGGTGTCCAGGTGTGACCTGAGGTGGGATGAGGGACTAGACAAAGGGGCCAACTCTGGCTGGATTAAGACCCTGTCTGGACTCAGGTTCTAGGTCAGCATCTTGACAAAGAACAGACTAAGGCTTGAGTGTGTTAAAAGCTACAAAGGCACTAATCATGTTTGAGTCAGAGAATTATTTTTCAAGGCCAAGGAGTTTTAGTCACATAATCACTCTTTAGTCCTGCGGCGGGCCATTCTTTTGTATTGTGCTAACAGGTTTAGGTCTCCCTGTCTGCCTGCCTTTTCCCCTCTGACCATTCTGTCCTCCCTTCCTTCATCCTTCCCTTTTCCCCTCCTACCCTCCCTTATCCCTCCCGCCCTCCCGCCCTCCCTTTCTCGCATGCTTGCTTCCTTCCTTTCTTCATCCATCCTTTCATCTGCTAAAGTGTTGAGTTACTCTGGCAAGGGTACCAGCAGAGATAGGGAGAGATTTGGGTGATTCTATGTCACCTCAGGCAGTGCCTGACACTTTCTGAACCTCCCTGTGTTCGCTGTCACCTCAGGCAGGGCCTGATACATCCTGAACACAACGTGAGAAGTGGGTTCCGAGACCCTGGCTCCGTCCTGTCGTGCTGACCATGCTGAGTAGAAATGAAGACTTTGGGTGTGATGCTCCACACCTCAGGAGATCAAAGAGGACTAATGTGCATCCCCCCCCACCTCCCACGTACTGTAAAACTCCGTCACTAAACTTTATCAGAAGCAAAGGGCTTAGAATTCGCACAGCGAACCCCCCACAGTAGCGTATCCTTATTTAATGTTAAAGTTACATTTCTGTGAAGTCATGTATCCAATGGAATCACCCTTAAATAAATACAATCTTTTTTACATGATCTACAAATTAAACTCTGACAATATGCTTGCTACTGTGGTCACCTCTGAGTTTGTCTAAAAACCCTTCTGTATTTTATTGCTGTGTAAATATTTAGACGACTCTAAAGGGCTAGTTTCGGATCTGTGCCTTCTCCCCTGCACAGTTTATACTTCTAGTCTATTTCTGCACTCTGGGTTTTCGCTCGAGCAGCACAGTGTAGCACTCACGTTGTTACTATTTACATTTTTTTTGCAATGTGCCACAGGTTTATAAAACTTTCCATTTGAATTTTTGATGCGATTAGCTGCTTTTAATTACATCTGCAGCTTCCCTGCCAAGTAACGGGGAGAACGCAGAGAAATGGCCCAGTGGAGACACACGAAAAGCCAAACAGTCCTGAGGGAGACTGCTTCGAGAGCTAACTAAGTAAATCCACCGAATTTCTCCGTATACAGTGGACTGGGTTCCAACTGAAACAGAACGAGCGATAAATGGAGCGAGAAACGCAGGTACTCTAATGTGCACAAGCTCAAGTTCCACTTTAAACATCAGAGCATAACTGATTATTGGGGGGGGGGTTGGGTTAAAACACACACACATATATTTATATTTCACAAAAAATTGTATTTAGTGTCTTTTGACCAGACTCAAGTGGATCGCTCAACTACAATGGCTGCCACTTGTACCAGTGCCAGCTCTGCTCTCTGTCTCTGGTCTCTGGTCTCTGTCTCTGTCTCTGTCTTTCTCATTTCCTCCCTCTTCCTCCTCTTCCCTCTCCCCGGTTCCTAGTTCTCTAATGGCCTGAGTGCTGAAGAACATTTCAGGCCTTCTGGGAGTTAGACCTGTCAAGCATCCAGACCTCCTCCAGAGAGAGACCCCCGGGCAGATCCCACAGATTGCAGTGACAAGTTCAAATTCGCATCTTTGATAGGCCACTGTTCCTCTACAACACCTCTTCTTCTCCAGACATTGTCCACCCTACACACTACTGGGAGATGGGGTCTCCTGCCATTTGTTCATCCTTCGAATCATCTGGTCATTCTCCTTATAAACAGCTACCATCCGCCACAAGCCAGGCTCAGTGCTTCTGAATAGGGCTATGATAGTGTGCACAAAGAGAATCCAGTCCCTGCCCTCTAAGAGGGACCAGCAAGAAGAAATAGGCTTTCCCCAAAGAGTGCTTCAGGAAATTAACTGAAAGTTGCTTGCTCCGCTAGAGAGCAGCAGAGGTGAAGCGTGAGGTCAGGGAGCCTGCTGCAAATGCAGGGCCTCCATCCTGCTGGGGTGCTTCTCAAAGGAGGTGATATGGCCCAAGACACAGAGAGAGAAAATCAAAGCTGTGATTGGCCCTCGGGTTAGGAGATAGGAGCAAAGGCATGTGGGTGGCCCGCAGAATGGGAGGAAACCACAGGGAGGTTTGACTTAATCAAGGGAGGGAGAGGGCCTGGCCATGCTAGTCAAGATTGTGGTATGCATCCCAGGAACAGGCCACATCTGTGTGTTCTCCCTTTACCCATCGAGGCGGCCTCAGGGTCCTTCCCCCAAGGGTGAAATGCTCTCCCTTTGGACCAGTGCCCTTTGGATCTTTGTGTCTTACGGCTCTGGCATCAAGCAGAAAACATGAAGGAGAGGGACAGCTATGTGAGGGAGGGAAGCCAGAAGTGATTGGGAGGCTTGGTTGGCCGAGCACACATGGGGGCAACTTGGCCCCTTGCATGAGTTTAATTTAGAGGTTTTCCCAGCGGGTGGCCCTAACTCATCCAGTACCATTCAAGGGTGCCCTCCCTTCCAAAGGGCTGCTCCATTTTAATTTAAACCAAACCCCAGCTTTCTGTAATTTCAGATGGTAAGGAAACACTGGACGGGATGTTGAACCGTGTGGTTTGTGCAGAAGAACTCATCCATGACTCACTCTACACGCTGGGTGCTGGTTGGGTGCTCACCGGCTTCCCCGGCTTGGGGTTTCGATGAGGACGATTAATACGGGGATGCTGGGGAGGTGGGGAGCGTGGGCTTCTGGGACGTTCCGGTGAGCAGCGGGAAATTAGGACGAAGAATCACAGCTGCTAATTGATGCATAGAATAGAACAAATGCCCTCTCATCACAGAAAGTATTGTGTTTCGTGTTGAGAAAAAGAGACGTTTGCCTATAAACTAAGCTGGGAAACGCAGAGAAGAAGTTGCTGGCCAGAGGGGTGTGCTGGGACTGTAATGAAATGTGACACACAAGACCGGGGAAGGGAGGGGGCTCAGTCAGCGAGGGCATTTTCCTTTTTAACGTGGAGGGTTGGCTCCCTCCTGGTGGCGTCTCTGGGTACTCAGCAAATGCTCCTCACATGGGCAGAACTTTGTCAGTGATTGCCCCCAAGCTCCACAGCCAACACCCTGAGAAATGGTCCCATCCGGGATCTGAAGAGCCGTGGGGAAGATGTGAGCTCCCTCCCCCTTGCTGCGGCATCAAGTTCACAGAGAGGTGTTTGGGTCTTTGGTTACATCTGGTGAAATGAGCAACAAGCCAGGCTAGAGGCACTGAGTCTGAACCATCTACACAGCCACAAGGCTGTCACCGGAGTTTCTGCAGAGGGTCAGCTCACCTGTTGCCTCCTCTGTCTGCCCAGCTGACCTCTTCCTCAGTGTCGTCTCTCTGGGCTTGGCGAGAACCTGTGATGGCCCTGTCTCACCATGACCTGCTGGGCTCGAGATTGTCTTCAGAATGGAAGCACTGCTCAACCCCCAACTCTAGGCTGCATTCCTTTCCCGTCCCTCCTGTGGAGTGGAGATGCTAAGGGGTGTCCGTTATTTACATGGGCTGGCTTTAATGGATAAAACTTAGAGAGAGACCCTATGTCTACACATCGGTGCTTTGTTAAAAGATATATACACTGGATATTCAAATGTCTGAAAGCCCTGTGAGCCAATCTGTGGTTTCTTGGGGGTAGATTTGGTGAGAGGTGTCTGGAAATGCTTTTCTAGTAAGACTTAAAGGAGGAATGTCTTTGGGTATCAGGAAAACCTTCATCTGGGGACTGGTAGACGGGTTGACCCTTGCTAGATATTTGTGGGACCCAATTAGGTAGACCAAACTGGGATTAGCCAGAACAAACAAGTCCTGCTGATGTAGTCATTCTGCTCGGAGGAAGCCTCTTGCCCATGTCTGCGATTCCTGAAAGGGCCACTTACAAGCCACTGGGTAAAGTGTCCTTACAAGGAATTCTCTCTCTTCACCCCTGACTGAGTTGATTAAACTGCTTTCTCTCATAAGGTAAAGTACACAAGTTGTCCCTGGTTTTGCTACAGAGCAATTCTAGACAGTTGGATTTTGTTTAGTTTCAAAAGGATTTGAAGAGATTAAAAAAGAAAACAAAATAAAACAAACAAAAATAAACCAAAGCCTTTTTAAAATCATGTGATTGTCTTTTTTCCTAAAAGGAATGGAGATCTATTTGGGGGTACGTTTTAAATCTTTTCTTGTGAAAGAATCCCATTATTCTTCTGACAGATACTGACGACTGGCTGGTCACTCAGAGATAATTATTTCCCATTATGAAATTGGTAGAGGCAACTTTTGGGTTGATTTTTAAGGTTGGGAAAATTACTGAGAGAGAAGTGAGGAAGGAGATCTTCCGGAATCAATTCTGAAACATATTTACATGATATCTTTATGGGTTACTTGTACCTGCTCAAGATCTTAGAATAGCTTCCTCATGACCTAACAATAGAATACACAGAATATCCAGTGTTCCTTTTTCTATACTTTTACGAATTCTGAGGAAAATGATTTCCCTTCCTCCTGGAACCTCTCTGTGTGTAATCATCTTGGAAAATGAAGTTCTGGGGTCAGTGAGAGGGACACTTCTTGCCTCCAGACCGCACGAGTTGGAATTTGTCATTGTACCTACTTACCCAGTCCACCCTGTCAGCCCCTCCGGAACCTGCAAAAGCAGCGGCTTCATTCAAGGGCTCAAGCAACCTTTCTTCATGTTCACACTCAACACTAGAGGTTTTCAGAGGGCATCAGTAGCAGACACAGGGTTGTTTTGTTTTTTGTTTTCCAGGCCTTTCCCTGGTCTCCAGTGGTTCTTGTATTGGACAGGCTTTCCAGGGAGATCTATGAATGAAAACCTACAGGCCCCTGCTTCTTTGATTGGTCTGACCATCTGGGGAGTGGCTAAGGTTTAGTTGGGTCATGAGTTCTAGTAAACCTCATAGACTTCACAGAACCAGCAGCTTCTGCCCGTGTGCTGTGTGAGGTGTGGCACGTGAGCCATAGCATAGCATGAACACACATGCCTGCAACAAGGCACCATGGGCATTTGGACAGCTCATGGTCACATCACACGCCCAGTCTCTCTGAGTCTCCTTTTCCCTGTCTGAATCAGAGACAATAATGATCCCCTTGTGGTTGAGGTGAAGACTGAATTGAATAATTGTTGTGCAATAGTTGTGGGTTCATGGTAGGAATCGCATATAGCACTTCCTGACCTTTGCCTGTGCCTGTCTGATGATCCTAATGTCTCTCTATCGGTCTCTATCTCAAATGGTCTCTTCTGCGCAATTAGAAAGGAACAGTGCGGGGCACAATCTGAGACTCCAGTTGACATTGTTCAAGCCTTTGGCACATGGGCTTGTAGTATGGAAGATCCATAGAGGCCAGGACAGTTCCGGGTTGGAAGTTATAATCTGTCATTCTAAGACAAGAGGACTGAGTTCCATAGTTGGGCTAAAAGGCAACACCAAGCAGACTGTGGCCACGTTTATTCTTACATCGTGGGGACGGCAAACGGTGAACTGTTCCCACAGTGACTGAGCTGGCAGCAGAGCCCTGATGTGTACAATCAGTCGCTTGCCTTGCCTAATGACTTGGGGATTTGAGCTGCCTCTGAGGGAAAGCGTGGAGAGGTGAAGCTGTCTATTGGTGTTCTTACTGCGGTCTCTGCCAGTCCCGTCTTCCCTGAGTTTCTTCCTCTTCTAAAGCGTACGATGCCCAGTGCCTCCCATCTCCCTAATTTGATCCCACCCCAGGCTGCATGCTTTCCACAATATAGTCATCCTTCTTCTTCTGCAGGGTTTATAGCCATGTAACCAGTTGTTGGTCCAAAAAATATTGAAATAATTTTTATCTTTTCTGAACATGCACAAACTTTTCCCTGTCACTGTCCTCTAAACAACACTGTACAGTGACTTACATCATGTTACATATTACGGTAGTCTGGAGATGACTTAAAGTGCATGAGATTGTATATGCAAACACCGAGCCATCGTACACAGGGCAGCTGCACAGCCTTGGATTTTGGTATCTGAGGGAGTCCTTAAACAAATTGCCAAGGACACTGAGTGACAGCACTTATTAGACACCTCATAGTTGCATGTCTTAGCTGAGGATTTGCATGTCTGGCCTGGAATTACCCTCACTTTGCCCCTATCTGCTCAGAAACCCTGTGTGTGGACTCAAGAGAGGAAGAAAAAAAAAATCTGCTCTGAGCTTCCCAGGATGCCACAGTCCCCAGCTCTGGGTTGGCTCCAAAGTCAAGCTCCGTGGCATGGCTGAAAGTGTGCTGAGCCATTGGAGAAGGCCCTTCAATTTCCTCCTGGGAACTGAAAGCAGAGGCCTTCTCCTGCTGTGTGGAGAAATCTCAGATACGGAAATGCTTAAAACACAGCCAAGTCAAAATCAGTCCTGGAAAGAGGCTTGTCAGGGCCTCATACCGAATCCTGCCTTTCCAGACCTCAGAACCAGTCCTATTCCTATAGCTGCGGCCACGTCATGCTGTGAGCCAACCCAGTGCCCTTCCAATAAGTGGCCTCCGTGATTGCTTTAAGCAGCCCGTGGGGTATTTCTATTGCTTTTCTCCGGACAAGCCCTGTGTGCTTTGACTGGCTCCCTGGAATTGGGTGCTTCCAGTCACGCCTGAGCCTCCCACTGAAGGAGTCAGTGAGGCTTTTTTCTTTGAAGTGTCCTCTTCAAAGAACAACATTCAGGAAATAAGTAGGAAATTAAATTCATTGCAAGATTATAGGTCTGTATGCTCTGTTCAGGGTCTAAAGGTTCGATGTATAAGTATGGGCAGTTAAGGTAAAGACACTTTATTTTTTAAAGGGCAGCGGCAATGGTAATTGAATTTTAGACCATTGCAGACAGAGTTCAAGTCAACAAACGCATGACGAGAGCTCTGACAGAAATTAGTGCTGATTACTGGGCCTCTGATTCAGAGTATGACCTCAGTAGGGTCACGGATGGTATCCAAAAGGCCCATAAGATTGTAACAATAATTCTGAAAGCCACGGAGATGTTATCTCCACCTTAGAGCGCTGCATTCAGAGAGAAATCTATCCAGAGTGATGGGACACTAGAGAGGAAAGCCAGAGCCCTAACTCGGAGCAGAGAAGGAAAAGCAAGTCACTAAAGCAGGGGAGAAAAGACAGTTTCCTCTTATATGATAGTTCTTGATTTAAAAAACAAAGAAAGAGGCTCCCGTGAGAGATTGGGATGAAGTAGATCACACAACAGAATGGCTTTTACATTGTCCCCTTCCAGGAACTTTTGATTGTGCTCACATGTGTGCGTGTGTGCGTGCGTGCGTGCGTGCGTGTGTGTGTGTGTGTGTGTGTGTGTGTGTGTGTTTGATCGATAAGGCCTTCTGAGCGCCAGTTTGCCTGCATTCCATATCCTGTAACTTTTGATAGGTGCACAGAAAGGAAGCCCGAGGGTCCAGCTGATTTCTTCTTGTGTGACCCTCCAGTTCCTTTATGTTATGACCAAGGACTGAGACCTCGGTGAGGTGGCTTTTTTTGTTTGTTTCTTTTTTT
>NW_026068116.1:1905879-2073178 GCF_014885135.2 Alexandromys fortis | reverse complement strand
TCTCCATCCATCACCAGATGAAGGTTCTATGGTGATATGAAAGATATTCGTCAGTATTGCTATGGGATAGGGTCATTTCAGGTTCCCTATCCTCAGCTTCCCAAGGGACTAACTGGGGACATCGCCTTGGGCTCCTGGAAGCACCTCTAGGTTCAAGTCTCTTGCCAACCCTAAGGTGGCTCCCTTAACTAAGATATGTGCTTCCCTGCTCCCCTATCCAACCTTCCTTTATGCTTTGTTTTTCTAACTACTCTTTGTATATTACTATTAAAGTACATAAAAAAACAAAACATGGTTTCCTTTCTCTTTTTTGTTTTATTTAATATTTTTATTTCCACTAACATTTTGTTATATTGTTATTATACTTTAATATTGAATATTTCAACTTGATATCTTATTGTCATCTTCTGTTTAATTCTTCTAATAATTTCATTTTAAATATATATCTTTTAACTATAAGTGTAGAGATTATTTTCCCTTATCTTGATCTCTTTCAACAGATTCAGCCCTTCAGAGAGGAAGCAATGGATGACTGTCATGGTCCTGCATCAAGTGTGACCCAGTTCACCAATTTTTATCATTTTACAACAAAGATGTTATAAAATTTTGGAGAATTGGTAGAACTGGTTTTCTTTTGGGTTTGTAGGTAGAAATGATCAAGGAGAAAGAAGAAATTGATGTCAAAGCTAAAAGTATCCTTTTTATTTTGTACTTCTAGTTATACATAATTTCTTAGCAAATCCTCCAAAGAACTGGGTCATGTCTAATAGTCTGTAAGGTTTGCATCTGACGCTAACTTCCTTCTTATCTGTTGTCTTTTCTTCTATCCAGATTGCCCTCTTTTGGATTTGAGATATAATTTTTTTCCCCTAAAAGATGTCCTTTCCTCATTCCATCATTTCTGGGCTAACATTTCTGGGGGTCTCAGGGAAGAGCAGTTCCTGTGAATAAGGTTCCACTTCAAAACAGTTTTTGCCTCTTAATGCTGGATTACTATGCTTCAACTCTTTTTCTGAAGGGAAGTCGTGTGGTTTTCTTTGGAGATTTTAATAATTCCTTCATCCAGGGAGCTGTTTGTAATGCACAGAGGCAAAAATGATGTTCTCAGAAAAGCGTAGCGCCAGCATACCTGACTTGCAGGCGTGTGTGAGCCACCGAGAGCCTAGTGAATTGACTAAATTGAAAGCCTTTGTCATCTCCCTTCTGCTTCTCTCTTCTCTGGAAGAACTGGATAACTCAATGCCTTTCTGCCTTGCTTTTCTTTCTTTTTTTCAAATTTTTTTTAACTTTTGTGTATGGACTTATGTTTTGTCTGCATGTATGTCTACACACCAGAAGAGGGCATTGAATCCCACGGGACAACAATTATAGATGGTTGTGAGCCACCACGTGGGTGCTGGCAATTGAACTCAAGTCCTCTGGAAGAGCACCCAGTGCCTTTAACCCCCGAGCCATCTGTCTAACCCTGCCTCACTTTTCTCAAAGAGTTTTGTCTTCTTTCCAGTTGGCTGGAGCAGAAAACTGTTTGGAAATAGCAGAAGGGCTGAAGCTGTATCTTGGGTTTCTCGTAATTGAAAAGGAAAAGGACGGTCTGCCTTTGCTAACGAGCTGGGTACAGATCCAGCCTCTTCCCCAGCAGAATATCAGGGAGATGGAACTGAGCCACAGAATAAGGCCTCAAGCCGAGAATAACAAGGATTTTGTTATGTTGTCCACTCCAGGACCCATTCTGTTATTTTCATAACATTCTAAAAGATTTCTCATCTGCAAGTAATTAGTTGCAAAATAATCTATCTCGGGACTGTGGGTTAGCGAGGGGTTGGGCAACGGGAGCTCCAGCTGTGGCCTAGCAATGTGTCAGTCTTGTGTTCCTTCTGCCTTTGCTTGCTTGTGCAACTGGAAATACATTATGTAGATACAGGCTGGCCCTGCACACTGACGAACTCAGCCAATTGCCTGCGAAGTGTACCATCAACAATAGTCCCTCACACGCCTGTAAGCTCCCTGTCTACAGAAGTCCTTCCCAAATGCTGCCTGGCTTCTTTTCCACAGCACCCTGAGAGACAAGAGAGGTTATCTGGTGGTAGTTGTTAAATAGGTGGCATGGCTTTCTCTTGTGATAAATGTTTCTTTTGTTCTCTCCGTGTAATCCATAAAAAGAAATCATTGTGACAGCTCTGTGAACAATCATGATTCTTGCAGACATACACATGTAACCAACACCCAGGTCAGGAAAGAGAGCAATGCCAATATTCCCGTACTCCCTCCAGCTACTCACCCACCGAGGAAACCACTCTCTGACTCTAAAGCAATGATGGGAATATTTGAATGGATTTGGTATGACACATGAACCCCGCAATGCATCCATTATGTATGCCTGCCTCGTACACTTATCTTTACATGATAAAACACACTGCATGGCAGGGGGAAACAGCAAAGGAATGAAGGTCTAACTTGAAGAAAGCTCCTCTGAGCTGAGACCTACCAGCTGCCTTCAGTGGATGAAGGAGAGGCACGAGGAACTAGATGCTCTCTCCATTTCTGTTACAAACCGACCCCAAACTCAGTTAACACAGAAAGAGAACGTTTCCTTCCTTAGGGCTTGGAGGACAAGGTGAAAATCTTTTTCCTACTATGGGCTTCTATAAATTTAGGCTGCAAGTACTTAACTTCATCATCACTTTGGTTCTACTTAGGCCAAAGGCAAGGATCGGGGGTAATTTTTTTCCACAGACTTTCCTGTGTGGCTATGTTTTTCAGTCAGTTACCATGGGCAGGTTCACCTTGTACTCTAGTTAAAGGAGAGAGATGTTGCTGGAACGTAGAAGCTAGGAACCAGCACCTAGTTTACCTCCTTCCTTGGAGGAATGTCTCCCCATGGATGAAGTCCTTCCTCGTGAATACGCTGTTTTGAGTTAATTTATGATCAATGACCGCTTACTGTATTGTTGTTATTTTACCTCTTTTAAGATCATTTAATCTGGAATAGGATTTCTGTTGTCGTTTAAAAGTGGTGTGTGTGTGTCTGTGTGTGTGTGTGTCTGTGTGTGTGTTTAGGCTACTTGAGCAAAAAAGTCCTAAACTTCAATTTGTCTCTTTCTGAATGATTCAGTTTATATTAAATAGCTTAGGCAAAATCATAATATATTGTATATGAAATTTCAGTGTGTTTTTTTCTCCTTGTGGTTCTAAAAGCTTGTTATTTAATTAAGTTTGGAGTGCTGGCATTTTCTTATGTTTTGATACTGCTTGGGGAACAGTAATTTTTCATCCAATAAGACTTATTAAGTCAGGGGCCCTGTTTTCTTCTTCATCTCTCTCTCTCTCTCTCTCTCTCTCTCTCTCTCTCTCTCTCTCTCTCTCTCTTTTTTGAGACTATTGTTATGTGGCCCAGGCTACCTGCAAACACTGACCCTGCATGAGTTCTGGGATTATGGCCCTGCACCACTGGGCTTCTGCTTCCTCCTACAGTCCGCCTACACGGAGAGTGCACTGTTCCCCTACAATCCGTCTACGCGGACAGTGCGCTGTTCCCCTACAGTCTGTCTACGCGGACAGTGCGCTGTTCCCCTACAGTCTGTCTACGCGGACAGTGCGCTGTTCCCCTACAGTCCGTCTACGCGGACAGTGCGCTGTTTCCTCTTTGTTTTGAGATAGTTTCTTTCTCTGGACTAGCGAGTGTGTCAAGCAGACACAAGTGAGGGGTTGATGCTGGTGGGTGGCTTTTTTTCATCTGGGAATCTCCTCCCCTGTTCATGAAGTTCTTTCATTTTCTAGTGGAGGAGGGTGGGTGTCTTCTGATCCCTTTTCATCCCTTTTCATTTCTGGTTCTTTGTCTTCATGACCAAATCCCAGAAGCTGTGTTCCTCAGGTCACCGCTTCTCCTGCCCAGCTGCTGCCCTCTCAAGCATCCCATACTGCCAGGGTGTGTGCAGAGCCCGCCCTCGCCGCTGTGGTTTCCATAGGTGGGCAGACTTGCTATCTCTTACCCAAGCTGTACTTTCCATTTGGAATGGGGCATTCTTTTCCTGGGGCTATTTTCTCTATCTCTACATTGATCATTATGAATTGGGTAATTTACTTACCTATTTGAGTATGTTTGCGGTATTGCCACGCAGAGTCTCGTATGTATGCTAGAGTCAGGCTGGCGGTGATTCTACTTCTTCGTCTTATTAATCGTGCTTTTGGGATATTTATAGAACATGACGTATTTATTCTCTGCATTGTCGTCATGTGTCTATTCAATTGCTTCTCATTCACTCTGTCATTTTAACTGCCCCACCCACTAGCCCGTAGACACGCTTACTAATCGTCAATGGACCCATAATAGTTTCCCACATTCGTGCACTCGGCTGTGTTTTATTGCTTCTCTTTGGTTGGAGATTTACATTGGAAATGGAAGGGTAAGGTGTGTTTGGCATGAACAGATTCAGCTCGGGCCATTTTGAGGGATGAGCATTGGCTCGGAACAGCCATGCAATAAATCTTTGTACAATCAATGATTGCAGAGAAAAGTAAACTGGATAAAGTTGCCCAAATGTGAGGAGAACCGAAGAGTCTTTTTAAACACCGAGTTAAACATAATAAATCCCACATTCTTAGGGAGCTTCATTGGCCGTTTAGAATTTTGAGTACACCAGAAACAAATTCCCTAGCACTGTCAGACTGGGAAGGCCGGAAAATTAAGTTAGTGTTTGGTGGAGTCACAATTTGATGCATTAGGGTACTGTCAAAAAAAGAAAGAAAGAAAGAAAGAAAGAAAGAAAGAAAGAAAGAAAGGAAAAAGCAAAAAACCAACAAAAACCAGAACAACAAAAGACAAAACAAAAACACAACAACAACAAAAACAAAACACAAAGAATCTTCGATCTCAGGGGGACTTCCGTGTGGGAGACTCTGAATTCAGCAACCCCAAGACCTTGTCAGTCCCTTTTCTCCCATTGTTCATGGGTGGTGAAGACTCAACCAGAGAAACGAATGAGGCTCGCTGCTCCGGATGCGGTCAGCTTCCATAAATCACCTCTTCCATTGTCTGGATACATTTGGGCATCCAGTAGTTTATTTCCAAAGTATATAAAGAAGCAGAGGCCAAGGGTGTAATCTTGGAGCTGTTTAAATAGAGTGCTTCCAGTCAAGGCGGGCAGCTGTTCCCAATTATTAGTCCATATATTCTAGGTGCCAGGGAAAACCCACAAGGGTGTCACTAAATTGAATTTTAAAAATGACCTTCTGTTCAGATGAAAATCTCCTTGCTGCCCACCCCCCAACACTGAACCCCTATTGAACAAGTTAGCTACGTTGCTGCTGCCTGTAGTGGGATTTGAGATATCACACAGGCCGCCTTTCAGGGAGCCCTTGGTGGTGCTGTTAGGGTTAAAGGACAAGTCAGAGCCTTGCAAGAAGGTCAGGGTCAGGCTGTCATGATGGGTGGGCACGATGGATATGCGCTGTGGTGGATTCCAAGTCCAAGCGGTGCCTTACTTCCTGATACGCTGTTTCCCAGCCCCACGGGGGTGAAGCAGGTCTTGAGGTCCATTCTGCTAAGAAGAACAGCCCTCCTGGGAGCTGACGACTGAGAACAAAATCTGCTGCTGCAGAGAAGTCCTTGGAAACCATGGGCCCCCAGAGAATGACAGAGCTGGCTTTCAACACAAAATTGTCCCGTGGAATGTCCTTGCATCCCTTCCTCCTAATCTCATTAACCTTGTGATTAAAGGACACAGCCTCTGGAGTCGCATTGCCTGCCCTTGTATCTTGGCTTCATCTTGTGTCGTGGGACCTTGGACAAGTTAGTTTACTGTTTTCATTCTGTTTAATTTTCACTTTCGTATCTATGAAATGGAGCTAGGAAGCTGCTAACTTGGTAGGGGTGACGTGGGGTTTTAGCAAGGGAATCCATTTAAAGTTCAGGCCATGTGTTCGTGGGCAATGCTTTCCTTCTCCTGACCATTGTCACTGCCCATGTCCTACACAAGGGCTGCACTCAGGAGGCTTAAAGACCTTTCCCGATGCCATCCATGTGCTGAACATGGTCTACTTCACCTAGTCAAAGCAAACTGTTTTCCTTTTCTTCTCCACGTGTGTGGACATTCCCAGAGACGTTTGATCAACTCTTTCACCAAGCACAAAGCTAACGCTGTCTTTTGTTGGGCAGAGAGTAGAAACACTTCCTGAGGTCCCTGGCCAAGCTAGAACGTTGCCATGTACAGGTTTTGTAAGTGACCTTGGACCAGTGAAAAATTCTTCATCGTCCACTTTCCCATGGTGATTTCCAGAACTGAAACGGGGGGGGGGTTTCATTTGGTGCATGCCAGGGTAAAACACAAAGGCAGTGTGTACCATCTACATGCCCCACAGAGATCTATCAATACAGGGCTTCATTCACAAATATGAAAATGGCCCGTTTAATTGGTTGTCAGGGCTAGTGAGCTTCTGTGTTAAAGCACACATGAAAATGCTTTGAACAGCGGCACAGAGAGTTTATTTAGCTGTTCTCTTTTACTGCAGTGAGGTGCCAAGCTGGCTCCAGAGAAATCTTGCCATGTGGTGCCTAGGAGTCTAAGTCCTAAATTGAAAGCCCCGGCTGCTCTCTGTCCTTCCTCTGTCAGCAGTAAGAAGGCAACTTCAGGAGACGCGGGCCTTTTATTCCACACGCATGAATTCTTAATAGTTGATGTTTATGAATGTTTTTACATACAGTTTTTATGGCCTATTTTACATCTGTAGGTTTCCTAGATTATACGTCCCCGAGTTCAATGTTTCCCCTTTATTCCCTAGACCTGACTGTCTTTGATATGTGGCATTTGATATGCTATCTTTTATTATACACAAGTCCTTTGATCTCTGCCAAGTAAAGGCGCCACATAAATGCAGAAATGCATTATAATCATACAGAAGAGAGGCTTTATGGGCCACGTCCAGCTTAGCGACACACATGCCCATGCCGCTGGATGGAGGAGCGTACAAGGCTGAGGAATGTTAACACCAAAGTGTCTGTTCAGATATATAGAGCTACTTGAAAACATTTACAGTACACAGCCCGCTGACGTAAACACACAAAAAGACATATGCACATTGTAAATATCTCGCCCTACTCAATGCACTTGCACACTCAACACTAAGATCGAGGACAGAGCCTTGCAGGGTCCCTCATGTTCCTACCCATTTTCACATGTCTTTCTCTGAATTCTGGACATGCAGCGGATCGGAGCACATAGAACGGACTGAGGCCCAGCTCCTTGTTTTCACACTGTTGGTAAGATCCATCCATGCAGTAATTTTGTTGTTGTTGTTGAAGAGGCATGTAGTTCTGACTTCTTTCTCAGCTCATTTTAGAATGGCCAAGATCAAAATTCTGAAAACAGCTTATGCAGGAGAGAATGTGGGGTAAGGGGAACACTCCTCCATTGTTGGTGGGAGTGTAAACTTGTACAGCCTCTTTGCAAATCAGTATGGCAATTTCTCAGAAAATTGGGAAACAACTTACCTCAAGACCCTGTAATACCACTTTTGGTTATATACCCAAAGGATGCTTAATCATACCACAAGGAAATGTGCTCAACTATGTTCATAGCAGCATTATTTGTAATAGCCAGATCCTGGAAACAACCTAAATGCCCCTCGACTAAAGAATGGATAAAGAAAATGTGCTACATTTTCACAATGGAGTACTACACAGCTGTAAAAATTAATGACATCTTGAAATATGTAGGCAAATGGATGGGTCTAGAATAAAACACATTGAATGAGGGAACCCAGACCCAGAAAGACAAATATAATATGTACTCATTCATAAGTGGCTTCTATAAATAAAGAAAAAAAACAACCTATAGGCTACAACCCCAGACAACCTAGATAACAAAGAGGACCCTAAGAGAGACACACATGGATCTACATAGGAGAAAAAGACAAGATCTCCTGGGTAAATTGGGAGCATGAGAGTCACTGGAGAGGGGAGAAGGGGAGAGAGAGGAAGGGAAGGAAACAGAGAAAAATGTATAGCTCAATAAAAAAAATTTAAAAAGTCATATGTTTTCTCATTTTGTTTCTAAAATGTGTCAAAGTATAGATTTTAACAAGGCATCTTTTATATCAGTTGTCTAAGAACTTAAGTGGCCAATTCTGCTTTTAATTTATAAGAAGATAAGTTTTGTCTTTAAGTTTCTTCTTTCTTTTTTTAAAAAATTATTTATTTACTTTACATCCCCACCACAGTTTTCCCTCCTCTCCTCTCCTCTCCTCTCCTCTCCTCTCCTCTCCTCTCCTCTCCTCTCCTCTCCTCTCCTCTCCTCTCCTCTCCTCTCCTCTTCTCTCTGTCCCTCCTCCCATCTCTCCCCTCTGTCCCCCTCATTTACTCTTCCCCTGTTTCTATTCAGAAAGGGGCAGGTGTCACATGGTTATCAACAAAACAAGGGGTTTTTATTGCTGTGAGGAGACACTCTGACCACAGTAACTCTTGTAAAGGAAAACATTTAACTGGGGCTTGCTTACAGTTCAGTGGTTCAGTCTCTTATCATTCAGTGGGCGGGACAGGGCAATGTGAAGGCAGACATATTGCTATAGAAGTAGCTAAGAGCTCTACCTCTTGCAGGCAACAGGAAGTGGTTTGTCTCACTGGGTAGGCTTGAGCATACGTGAGCCCTCAAAGCACAGTGACATATTTCCTCCAACACGATCATACCTACTCCAACAAGGTCATACTTCCTAATGGTGCCACTCCCTTTTGAGGCCATTTTCTTTCAAACCACCACACATGGCATATCAAGTTGCAGTAAAACTAAGCACCTCTCCATGTACTAAGACTGGGCAAGGTGACCGAGTATGAGAAGTATTCCAAAAGCCAGTATAGGAATCAGAGACAGCTCCTGCTCCCACTGTTAGAGCTACATAACTGTCACATATATGCAGAGGTCCTAAGTCAGTTCCATGTAGGCCCCCTGGTTGTTGGACCAGTCTGTGAGCTCCTGTGAGCTCAGGTTAGTTGATTCTGTGGGTTATCTTGTGTTGTCCTTGACCCCTCTGATTCTTAAGTCCTTCCTCTCTCTTCAGTGGGATTCCCTGAGCTCTACCTAATGTTTGACTGTGGGTCTTGGTTTCTACAAGTTGCATGACTGTGACTGTGTAGATCACCCATTTTTCCCATTTCCTCCTGACACACAGGGCTGATAACAGATAAATCTCCCATGGTTTTCATTTGTACCCATGAGCTTTGCAGTGGGTAAGGGAAAGCCTGTAGAGCAGAATATCACTAGGCATCATCACATTGACATCTCCCCGCACCGTTGTGTTTGCTCCAATCCTAGGTCTCTGGGTAATCCAGCTTCAGGGTCCTGATGCTCCAGGCGGTATCAGGAGTGGGCTCACTCTTGCAGCATCGGTCTCAGGCTGGACCAGTTGTGGATTGGTCACTCTCACAATCTCTGTGCCACTCTTACCCTAACATATCCCATAGGCAGGCCAGACTAGATGGAAGGTTATGGGGCAACCCCCTTACTGGAAGTCTTGCCTGGTGACAGGAGATGCCCAGCTCAGGCTACAAATCCACAATTGCTAGGAGTCTTAGCTGGGGTCATCCGTGTAGATTCCTGGGAGTTTCCCTTTCACCAGGTTCCTACCTGACCCTGTAATGGTCTCCTTTTCCAGTCTGCTCTTTAAGTGTTCTCCACGCCCCTACCTGATCCCTTATGTTCCCATTCCCTCCCATTTCCACTCACAAAATCTTTTCTACTTCCCCTTCCCAGGAAGATCCAAGTGGCCCCCTTGGGCCCTCCTTGTTACCTAGGCTCTCTGGGTCTGTGGGTTGTAGGATGGTTACTCTTTACAGCTAATATCCACTTATGACTGAGTACATACTATGTTTGTCTTTCTGGGTCTTGGTTACCTCATTCAGAATGAGTTTTTTCTAGTTTAATTCATTTGCCTTCTAAAAGATTTTATTTATTTTTTGCTTTATGGGTCCTAGAATTTTGTCTGCATGTATTTATGTTCATCACATGAATGCCTGATGCTCTCAGAGACCAGAAGATGGCATCAGAGCCCCTGGAACTGGACATACAGATGGTTATGAGCTGTCATGTGGGTTCTGGGGGTCTTCTGCAAGATGCTTGGGTACATTTAACCACTGAGCTATCTCTCCGGTTCCATAATTTCACTTCCTTAGTAGTGTCTATGGAGGAACTGGAGAAATGGCCCTGCAGTGAGAATGCCTATGCTGTTGTGGAGAACCAGGTTTTGATCACCATATCACCAGCACCCATGTTGGACTATTCATAACTGCTTGTAACTCCAGCTCCTTGGCAAATACCCAAAAGACTGATACCCTACTACAGAGAAAAGCACATCCTCGTTCCTGTTCACAGCTGCTCTGTTCACAACAGCTACATCATAGAAACAGCCTTGGTGTTCTTAAACCAATGAATGGATAATGGAAATATGGTACCTGTATATAGTGGAGTTTTATTCAGTGAGAAAGAAAAATGAAAATTTGAAATATGCAATATAAGTGGATGATGCTGGAAAATATTATGGTAGTGAGGTAACACAGACTCAGAAAGTTGACACATGCATGTTCTTATGCTTACATGTATCTTGGTGTTGATTCTTTAATTTGTGTGTTTAAATCAGAGTACCTATAGAATCCAGGAAACTAGGAAGGGACTGCCGGTGAGGATAGGGAAGAAAGATCTTAAAGGGGAAGATGTCTTAGTTACGGTTTCTATCACTGTGATTTGTACCATGGCAAAAATTAGCCTGGGGAGTAAAAGGCCTATTTTACTTTCCCTTCCAGGTAACAGTCCATCACTGAGGGAAGTCTGGGCAGACAAGGAGCCCGGAGGCAAGAGTTGATACAGAGGCTACGGAGGCAGGCTGCTTACTGGCTTGCTCAGCTTGCTTTTTGATACAACTCAGGACCACCTGCCCACGACTGGCATTGTCCACAGTAAGCCGGGCTCCCCAACACCAATCATCAATCCAAACAATGCTCCTTGGGCCAATCCAGTGGAGGCATTTTCACAATTCGGAGTCCCTCTTCCAAAAAGTACTCTACTTTGTGTCAAATTGACAGAAGACTAACCAGTATGGAGCAGAGTAGAACATAGCTGAGGAAAAGGGGGATAGTGAAGAGCAAGGCTAAGGGCATAGAGGGATGGGAGGGCTTGGAAGAGGGATAGTTAATACTAAGCACAATTGAAAAATTCTTATGAAAGCCTTCTATTTTATAAGATTCCCCAGTAAGTAAGGGATTATGTCCATAATTTTATTTAGCCATAGGTGACTTAATAAAAAGCTTAGTGCCATGTGTGGGATGCCTCCCACCAGAACTCCGTGGTACCACTCTCTTGCTGAAGATGCCGTACACATTGACCATAGTACGTGGAGTTATCTAGTTAGTGCTGACCAGCAAGATCTTCCCTGCTAGCTAGTTAAAAGATGCTGTGTAGAGTGCTGGGGGTAGGGAGCAATACATCTGCAGTGTTAGCCAGCTATGAACCCTGCAGACTACAAAAATGATCTGAATGGCAAGATATGCCCAAGTGCAATAGTGGCACGAGTGGTATGGGCATAACCAACTACTTTCTGATTGGTTTCAAGTCCCTTTGCACAGGAGGCAACACATGGCTAGGCACTACAAATCTGTCCAAGACATGGTCACAGGCCCAAGGAATATCTTCTTATTAGATATAATATCAAACTACCCTCTAAATTTATAACCTTCTACCCATAAATTAATTAAGATCTCAAACCTTACCAGAGAAGGTTTTTTTTTTTTTTTTTTTTTTTTTTTTTTTTTTTTTTGTTTTTGTTTTTTTTTTTTTTTGCAGTGGAGAGTGGTTAATGCAGGAATTCAGACTGCTTAAGTGTGAGTTCAAGTGCAGAGAGTAAGTGCTGAGGGAGTGCTTAGCCACAGTGGGGCATATCAGCATCACGTTCCACCCCAGGTCAGGAACTGTAATGAAAGAGGGTTGGAAAGGCTGTGAACGAGTGATGGCTTCTGGAGGAAAGTCATAGAAAATTATCAGAGCGATAGTACACACATCTTTAATCTTTGAAACAGTATATTTATTGCTAACACAAATACTTAATTTTAATATATTCCAATTTACATACACTTTTCCTGAAGGAAAAATTAATACTTTTGCTCTATTAAGAAATATGTTCCAGCCGGGCAGTGGTGGCACACGCCTTTAATCCCAGCACTCAGGAGGCAGAAGCAGGTGTACCTTTGTGAGTTCAAGACCAGCCTGGTCTACAAAGTGAGTTCCAGGACAGTCAGAGATGTAACACAGTGAAACCTGGTCTTGAAAAATAAAAATAAAAGAAAAGAGAGAAAGAGAGAGAGAAGGACAGAAGAAATATTTTCCTCTTACAAGTCATACTTTCTTCTGAAAGAGCTATTGCTTTGTGTTTTTTATCTAGATCTAAGCACTATTAGGAATTTTTTAAACTTGTGGCTTAAGGTAAGAGTTGGGATAGGTGGTTTTTTAAATGTATTAACTGTTAATTTAACTGCATTCGTCATTCCTTAGAAAGATCAGCCTTTGCCTTGGAAGCCACTTTGGAACAGGTTTAGAGCTGAAATTCCCCAGCAGACATGTCTTCCATTTTTCTTGCAGAGGTTTTCTGACTCTTGGGTAGTGGGACCAGCAGGGAATGTGTTTAAAGTTTGCTGGTTGCTCTCACAGGTTGAGCCACTGCAGGTGACTGTCACGCTTGAGGACAGAGTCTCAGCCATACTTACTCAGGACCTTTAGTTTGTGTTGGAGCAAGAGTGCCTCCTGTAAATTACTGCAGAGAGAATGATCCCGGTTAATTTGGGGGACTCCGTTTACTCCTCTAATATTAACATTCTCTCCCCCCAGCAACCAACCACTCACTAGCACCTACTCTACTGCTTCCCTTGTGGAACCAAGCCACCCCGACAGCAAAGCCTCTGAGACAGCTTGCTTGCCTCCCTAACGGAGTGTGAGCATGTGTCTTCTTATCTTTCTATTGGCTCCATCACATTCCGTTAGTCTTATTGAATACTACTATTTGCAAAGATTGTTCTAAAATCAGCATAATTTTGGGAATGAGAACATTTCAAGCAGAGGGAAAATAAAACCCAGAATAACACAGTTGAGGCACTGAGATAATTTTCCATGTGCACCACCCCTCAGTAAATTGTGTGGTAAGACCACCATACCATTGACATTCAAACAAAGTCAACCTCAAATGCCAGATCAAATTGAAATTGTAGAAATTCTGAGAGAAAGTCCTGGGAGACAAAGTCCCTTTCCCTTCAGAGGACATACATGTAGGTAACATAGTAAACCTTGACATTGAATACACAGCCCTGTAGCTCGGCTCCTGCAGAGGCAGCCAACCTCAGAAGAAAATACTAGGAAAAAAATGTATCTGTCCTGTACTTCTTGTCAAAAGCCCATAAATAATTTGGTAAATATTACACAGCATTTACTTTATGTTGTGTATTATAAGTAACCTGAAGGCGATTTGAGCTATATAGGTGATTTAAGGAATGGATGTCTGTTATTTATATTATATTCTATGTATCCCTTATATATTACACATATAATATGTTTATATGTTATAATCTATATTATTTATATTATATCATGTCTTCTTATATGAGGTATTTGAGAACCCTCAGATTTAGGTGTCCTAGAGCCACTCCTCCTAAAACACGTACTCAGTTGCTAGTGCTTGCTTGTCAGATGACACAGCCCTCCTTGGGGTGGTCTGTCACCTACCCTACTCCTCGTAGAAGACATGCACGTGTGGGAAGTGAGCAGCCTACTGATCTTTGTTGGGTGGATGGGCAGTGAGGGCTTGTGAAGACAGCCACCTTACAAGAGAGACCATGGCCTCAGTGCCCTACAAACAGGGAAGATACCGCTCCTTTGCTATAAGAGACACTACAGTGGGAAAGGCCCGCTAGTTCAATGCAGGAAAACTTCCAGCCATAAATACCTCAGACTGAAAGCAAACCAAAAGGCCCGTTTTGAAACTGGAGGTAATTAATTCCGCATGCAGTGTTCCGAGACTCAACCCAGACGTGTGTAGAGTTATTTTTCTTTCCTTCTTCCTTTTGTTGCTTTGTTTCTTTTCTCTCTCAGACAGTTTACAGCCCAGTAGGAAGTATAACCATGAAGCTCTTGGCACGGTACAGGTTTACTATGTGTCTCTTTTTATTACTTTGCTCATTTTGATCAGTTTTTACACGAAGACGCATGTAATGAATTCAGCTCCTCTTGTCCACAGATTTATGTTTCCCAGAAGGCCTCTTTAGCTCTTGCTATCAGTAGTCACATTGTTAGTGTGTTTCTCAGCCATGGAAAAGATCCCCAGACTCGACCACTGAAGGTAAAAGCTGAGTTTAATTTTGAATGCTCATTTTTATTTTTTTAAAAAAGATTTATTTATTCATTTATTATGTATTCAGTGTTCTGCCTGCATGTATGCCTGCAGGCCAGAAGAGGGCACCAGATCTCATTATAGGTGGTTGTGAGCCACCATGTGGTTGCTGGGGATTAAACTCAGGACCCCTGGTTTTAACCTCAGTGCTTTTAACCTCTGAGTCATCTCTCTAAGTCCTGATTTTTTTTTAATTTAGAAAAAAATTCAAACTGTTTAAGCAAAATCAGGTTTAAGTCAGAGATTATCAAAAACAAGCTTTTAACTCCTATGTGAAGAATTCTAAATCTCCAAAGTTATTTATCTAGCTTTGAAGGCTTGCCTCTTAAACTTTCTCTAGAGTCAAGTTCAGATCTCCTAAGTTCCCAGAAGAATGCACAGCTCCTGTTTCCCGCTCTGAGCCTTGGCTTCCCTCACTGGCTAAGAGTGCATATTCTTATGCCACCGTGTCTCTGTCAGTGGCCTGCCTGCCAGAAGTGACTTCTCTTCCTCTCTTTAGTCATCTCGAAATTTTCAGACGTCCCTATGCATCTAGGTCATAAGAAAGAAAACAAGAACTAAGTGTGAAGTGGCCTTTAACTCTCAGACTTCCCTAAATAACTATCTTTTGGAATGGTTTATTGACCTTTCTATTTTCCACCCCCCACCCACTTCCTATATCAGATGGGGCCCGCGAGAGGCTATACTTGGGGTCATGGGATGAGCCCTGGTTGTACATCACTGCTACTGGATCTTTGAATAGGTTCTCATCTCTCCCTGGTTCTGGCTAGGCTGTGGCTGCTGTCATCTCCTGCTAACCTTGACCTTGTGGTCATGTCTCCTTACGTCTGCAGTGATGAAGATGCCAGTTGGTCTTCCTCTGGGTTATGGTTGAAACCTGAAATGCCAAACATATTGAAGGGATATTGGTGCTATTCTGAAAGGTTCTTGCAGACCTTGGAGGTTGGAACCTAGCTCTTAGAGTGGGTCACTAGGGCCTGGTCAGTGAAGGTTAGCCCCGCCTCCTGGTTCCTGCCTTCCTCAGCACTTCCTGGTCTGCTGTGAGGCCTAGCTTCTACCACATGCTTCTCCCACCACTCCTGGCACGGCAGTGTCTTCTCGGTTATGGTGGTTTGATCCTCTGAGGAGTTCCTCTAAGTTACGCCACCAGGCACCTTTGCAGCAATTCTAGAGGGTTGCAGCCTTGACTTGTCATCCCCACCTCGCCGGGATGCCCTCGCTTTGGGCTTTATCTTCTCCCTGATTCAGGAGATCTGCTTAGGCCCTGCCTTAGGCCCTAGGTAATTCTTGGTCCTGTTGGCCCTCAGCCTGGCACTGGGGTACCCTCTAAAGTAGACATCAGCCCAACCTACCTGATAAGCTCTGCCAGCTTGTCTCATGTATCCGTCATTTTGGATTGCCATTTCCTAGCAGAAGGTCAGTAACTCTTCTCAGTGGGGGTGATTTTGAAATTGAGCTGGACTGTGAATTCCTTTTGGTGAGCAGGACTGTGTTTGAATTGGCAGATCGATGCTAAGAATCACAGTTTCCCTAGTATTTTATAAAATTCAGTATTGATGTACTTAAAAGCAAAGGGGTCTTCTGATATCTGAAGCCTCACTCTGGGTGTTTTAATCCTTTTAAAGTATCAAATTTCCTTAATAAAAACCACTACAGTCTGACATGCTGAACTCATGCCTTCTTGGAATGCTGATATTCAAATTTTATGGGTTTTAAAAAAAAAAAGGAAAGAAAAAGAGAAAAGAATAAACCAAATGCTTACTTCCCAGGTTTCTGGAGTCTTTAGTTTTGTTGAATTTGTTAAGACAATAGTTTGGTTTTGCTTTACTTGTCTTAATATCCCCTCTTTGTTGTAGGTACTCTAATCGTCTATATAGATAGGCAAGCATGAGTTTGAAAGACAAGATAAGGAGGTATGTAGATTGTTTGAGTGGAAAGTTCTAGAAGTTTTAGAGAAACAAAGTTTCCTCTGATGTATAGGGGTACAAGATGCAGTGTCGGTCCTCATCCCAAGGTCTTGGCAGGAACTTCAGCAACAAAGACAGGTTAACAGGAGAAAAGCAGACATTGATTTGATCAAGTGGATACATACAGGCCACGACTTCACACACTTATAATCTGTTCTCTGGAGATGGAAGCAAGGAGAACACGGGTGTGAGGCCGGCCTGGTCCCTTTAACAAGTTCTAGGCTAGCCTGATCTACTTAGTGAGACTAACAAGGTCTAGATATGTGTCTCAATGTTAAAGTGCTTGATCAACGTATACAAGGCCCTGAGTTCGATTTCTGATGTCACACAAAATATCTGAATGACAAGGGAGCCTGGAGAAGTAAGGGTCCCAAAACTGTCTATTTTTAGACAGGGCTGTATGAAGCATAATGGCCATATGAAAAAGGCGGTTGGACAACAGGCTATGGTTTTACAGCAATAGTTTGGGGGCACACCACAAAATGAGAGTATTCCAGGAAGACAGGAGAGTGTGGCACGTCTAAGTTTTACAGTTGACTTTTGGGAAAAGAAATTCTAGTTTCTATGAGCCGTCTTAGAGAAGAGGGTTTTGCTTTCTGTGACTAGTTTTGGGGTGTTGTACAGCTTTCTGTGTGTGGCAAATGCGGGGAGAAAGTTTCAAGGGGGAAGGATTTGTTTTGGTTCTTCATGTCAGTGCTTCCCACCATTTCTGTGGCCTGTGGTTAGGAAAAACATCATGGTGGAGAGTGTGTTGTCCAGGAGAAGTGTTCACGGTCATCAGGAGATGGACAACAGACGACTTCAGTGGCATGCTTCCTACCGTGGCCTACTTCATTCTGATAGTCCAACCCTACTATGGGTTAACAAGGGTACTGACCATTGACTGAGCTTGCACCTCCACGAGCCAATCACCTTTCAATGATTGGATTTATCAGCTAGCATACAAACATGAGAATGGCTTCCATAGTGGGAAAAGGAAGCGTGGGAGGCAGCCATCCTAATACTCTTCAGTTTGAAGTACTTAACACATCAAGGTGCCGTACTTTGAAGCATTGTGTTCTGAACCTCGGCAGTTAGGTGTTAAGGCAACAATGTGAAGAAGAGCCTAGTGACGTGAGAGCATTGACTGATTGACTCAGAACTTCTCTGATGAGTCTTGTAGTACCTGATGTTGTTTGGGTTCCTGGGGAAGGGCTCTCTTCAGGTACAGTGATCCCAGGAAACACTGTGACACTGTGGACACGTGGGATGACTCTTTGCCATGTCTCTGCTACTGAGACATAATACCTCAGACTAAGTCATTATTGAGAGAATAAAGTTAGTTCATAGTCTGGAGACCGAGAAGTCTAATAGCAAGTAACCAGACGCTGGTGGGAGCTTTCTACTGTGACGGAGTGTATCATAGGGCAGACAGGAGAGGCGAGAGATTGTGTAACTTTTGTAACAAAACTGGTTCTGAGATAACTACCCTTCTTCCAATATAGTGGCATTACAATTACATAAGGGTAGAAGTTCCATTCTTAAATCACCCTTTATTTATTTATTTACTTACTTGTTTATTTTTATTTATTTTTTTTTAGGATTCCACCTTTGAACAATAGGGTGTCCTTAAACTTATGATCCTCATGCCTCAGGACCCCTAGGGTTGGAATCTGGGATGACAGGCATAAGCCACCACACAGAGCTCCTAAGCCTCTCTGAGGTCTGCTTCACAATACTTCCGCTGACAGGTAAGTTTCAACACAAAGTTTTGGAGAGGACTTGAAATTGCAACTATGGCAAATGGCAGTCGGAATAGAGAAAGGATATAACCAACCACCAAATATTTGCTGCTAAGAAGCTTCCCTCTAGTTTGATTAGACAGTGTCCTTCTGAAAGAGTCCATGTGTTAAAGGGTTGGTCACCAGCACGTGGCAACTAAGAAGTGGAGCAATTGGATGGCCCAAGCTCCAAGTCCATACACTGCCATGTGGCTCCTCTAGATAGCAGGCAACTGGATGGCCCTAGCTCCAAGTCCACTTCCATACACTGCCGTGTGGCTCCATACCACACTTGTGTTAACTCCACACTCTTTGCAGTGGCGGGAGATATCTGGACTCTGAGCTGTTGACTCCGCACCCAAGAGCCAACATTCTAACTTCTAAATGTCAGTAAATCCAAGTGAGAAGAGCGACTCACACTGGCCAGTATGTATTAGCCGCTCAGTGGCGGGTGTTGGCCACTACAGTGGTGGGTATTAGCCACTATGGTGGCAGATGTTAGTCACTACGGTGGCGGTGGCATGGCGGGTATTGGCCGCTATAGTGTGTGCCTGGTTTCAGCCTCAGTGTCAGTGGAATAAACATTCAAGAGGATCTCCTTGAGGTTCTCTGAAGAGAAATAAAACTGGGACAAAGATAAACTTTAAAGCTAAACCAACTACGTCATTCTTCACATACTATGCTACAAGCAAGAAGAACCTCTCCCAAGGAAGATGGAGAAATATACCCAATGCCCACATGCTGAACCATTGTACCATGACTCATCTGTGATGGAATTGGACATCAAGGATGTCTATTTCCAACTAAAGTTCCTGTCCAACTAAAGTTCCTCCCACCTGAAGCAAGCTGGCCCTACCCTAACTTTCACAGAGAGTGCTGCATAAGCTTCGGGTTGGTTTTCTGTGAAACCCCACTTGCCTTCAACAATGTTCTATTAGCCCCCCAAATCTATGGGGCTCATCCCTAACTAGGCTTTCAAGTGGGTGCCAAAGAAGGGAGATAATGATGTTAATGAGTCTCCTAATTTCTCCCCCATGAAAGTTATAAAGTTGCTTGATGAAGTTAATTCATTGTGGACCCAACATGTTGGTGGACCCCGCCCCATTTCAGTTCCCCATCCTTCTTTTGACGAGGTCTTTGAACTCCTGCCCACACAGAGCCATGAATCAGTGCCATTTTGTACACTCATTTAGATAATTAGAATAATAAAGATGAAATGGATCCCAAAGAGCTGCACTTTTGTGACAGCAGCTGCTTCTCAGCGACCATCGGTGATGCTAGCTAGTCCACCTGCATCCTCGCCTGTGCCGCCACACACTCCTCACCCCCACTGTACCACCATGCTATTTTCCTCAAAAGATACAAATTCCCCAACCTCTACATTTTACATTGAATTAATGTGGATTACACTAACCAAAATACACAGACAGAAACTGAACACAAATGTTTCTGTCATCTGGGTTCACTATAGTTACAAGAGGTTTTATTTTCATAACATTTTTATTATTTGGAATTTCACATCATGAACCCTAAACATACTCACTTCCCAGTCCTCCAAGGGCTGCTGGTTCCACCATCTTTGAAACCTCCCCCTGACAAAAATGAAGTGGGAGAAAAGGAGGAGTAGGAGCAGAAGTAGAGGAAGGAGATGAAGAAGAAGAGGAGGAGAGGAAGAAAGAAGTAGGAAGAAAAGTTCAGTCTGTGTTGCCCATAGTCAAACTCTGGGCAGCAGCCCCTTAGAGATAACTGAGTCCTAGAGACTCTTAAACAATGTGACAAGGATGCTGAGGTGCAGCCTTCTGTGATGACAAGGATGCTGAGGTGTAGTAGCTCTCCACAATGACAAGGATGCTGAGGTGTAGTTTTCCACGACGACAAGGATGCTGAGGTTCAGCCCTCTGTGATGACAAGGATGCTGGGGTGTAGCTCTCTACAATGACAAGGATGCTGAGGTGTAGCTCTCCGTGACAGCAAGGACTAACATCCTCCACCATAGTGGCTAATACCCACCACTGTAGTGGCCAACACCCGCCACTGAGCGGCTAATATATACTGGCCGGTGTGAGTCGCTCTTCTCACTTGGATTTACTGTCATTTAGAAGTTAGAATGTTGGCTCTTGGGTGTGGAGTCAACAGTTCAGAGTCCAGATATCTCCCGTCACTGCAAAGAGTGTGTAGTTAACACAAGTGTGGTATGGTATGTACATGGACTTGGAGCTAGGGCCATCTAGTTGCCTGCTGTCCAGAGGAGCCACTTGGCAGTGTATGGAAGTGGACTTGGAGCTTGGGCCATCCAATTGTCTGCTGTCTAGAAGATTTTAAAATCTGGAAAAATTTAAATCTGAATTCAGTTGCATTCCAGAGTCTTATTTAGGGGGATTTCCCCCTCATTATTTTAAATCACAAAGGAATAAAACTATCATTCTGACATTGCTAAAAATGTCTTGACATCTTTGGCTTGTTTTCTCCAATAAAACTACGAAACTTTCTTTGCCAAAACAGACACTGGGGTTTGTTGTGAAAGTCATTAAAATATAATTGAAGTCCACTGCTATTTTGGATTTTTGTTCTCTTCCTTCTGCAATGGCTTGATTTTACATTGAACTAACTTGGAAAACTAGGCTGTCATTACCTATACTGTCTAGAAAACACATGTGAAAGAAGCAATATCCTGGATCTCTGACTGCAATCGACCGCAAATTGGGCCAGTAATCTGATGATTTCATGCGAAACGCGTTGTTATTTTAACTGACAGTTAATGAACCAGAGTGAGTGGTCTGGTTTCTGGTTGGCAAACAGGCAGAAGGAACCCAAGGGGTTCTGGGGTGGGACACCCTGAGCTGCAGTCCTGCCGAGGATAAGGATGGGAACCAAACACTGGTTATTCTCCGTCATCTGCACGAGCATCCCTCGCTGCCACTGCCAGGAATGTTTTTACACTCGGTTCCTCAGAGTGAGAGAGTATGTATTCAAAGATGAGGATGGACACCTTAAGTAAAAATCCATAGAGGGCAAAAAGGAAGGAATATAGGAAAGCCGTATATTGGTTCAGGCCTGGCAAATAGAAAACCAGCCATTGGTGAGGAAAGGGCCTTGGCATGGGTTTTAGAATTCACTTTAATATGGATTTCTATAAAGCTGGCTGTAGAAAGCCTTTTCCTGTGGAATATGGTGCTGAAGGTGTACGTTTTCAAAAGAGGAGGAAGGAAATGGTCCCAGTATGTAATAAAAATCAGAGTCGGGATTGAAGTGACTTGTAAATCCCACATTTGGGGATCCGTACTCTGCTTTCCTGGGTAATAGTTGTAGCAGTCAGGTATGCAGAAACGCGGGCACTGCGTGGAAACTGATGATATGTATGATCTATTACATCCTCCTGAGGCTGACTCTTTGGATTGTCTGATTTTGATATGAGAGAGAATTGTCTGATTTTGATATGAGAGAGAATTCTGCTAAATTTAGTCTTGCAGATGACTAAACAATCCCTTGTAGGATTACTTCCAGCCGACTTTGGGCTGTAGGAGGATGACTTTTGTACTGTTTGTGTTCATGAGGTATGGTTGCTCTGACTGCAGGAATCCAGTGGTGCTTCCCTTTCTAGAGCCTTCTCTTGTCTCTCTCTCATAGGGTTTGAAACAATAGGTTTCCCCCTTTAAAGCAGGAGTCAGTTGAACAACAACCACCCCTACCCCAGAGACACCACCAAATAAAGCCCCTGGCAATTTGTTCTCTTCTACCCTTCCAGGACAGAGTGCAGTGTGGTGGAGTAGTTTTTGGCTCCATACATTTTTGTCTGTTTTTTTGGGACAGATTCTTGCTATACAGTCTAGGGCGGCTTAGGCTCCCATCCTCTTGCTCTGTGTCTCAAGTACTGAGACTGCAGTGTGCAGGACTGTGGTTGTTTGAATGAGAATGCTCCCTAGAGGCTCATATGCTTAACTCTTTGGTGATGGAGGTGGGGCTTGTATTTATCTGTTGCTTTCATTGGTTAATTAATAAAAAAAAAACTGCTTGGCCCTGAGAGGACAAAAAATTAGGTAGGTGGAGTAGACAAAGCCGAATGCTGGGAGAAAGAAAGCCAAGTCAGGAGTTGCCATGATTCTCCCATTCCAGACAGATGCAGGTTAAGATCTTTCCTGGTAAGCCAGCTCGTGGTGCTACACAGAATATTAAAAATGGGTTAGTTCAATATGTAAAAACTAGCCAATAAGAGGCTGGAACTAGTGGGCCAGGCAATGTTCAAAGAAATACAGTTTCCATGTAATTATTTCGGGGCATAAGCTAGTCGTGCGGGCTGCGGGGTGCCAGGGATGCAGCCCCATCGCTCCTATTACAACACTTTGCTCCCCTGTTAGTGGAACTCTCTGGGAAGGATTAGAGGCGTGGCCTTGTTGGAGGAGATATATCACTGGAGGTGGGCTTTGAGGTTTTAAAACATTCATGCAGTTCCCCTTGTGTATTCTGCCCTCTGCTTATGGTTCAAGCAGGAGCTCTCCACTGTCCCTGCTAGCATGCCTTTGCTCTGTCATCATGGACTTTAAACCACCCAAACTATAACCCAATTAGATTCTTTCTCTTGCAAGTTGCTTTGGTCTTTTTTTATCATAACAATAGAAAAGTAACTGAGGCAGCCACCATGCACACCTTGGCTCCACACATTTTAAACTTGGTTTTGTTACCACCTCCACATACTTCAAATGATAAAGCCGCCAACTTGTTTGTATTGTGTATGATAAAGCCCTTGAATTTGTACCAGCATGTAACATGGGTGAATCAGCCCTGCAACTTGTAAAAGTTTCCTTGGAAGATATTCTTACCAGAATAACTGGATATGTAGCTATGTTGGAGGTGGCTGGGAACCATATGCTATAGACCACAGACTCAATATAATATAAACTAATACTATATATACTGTGTCCTCAGCACAAAGCCTTTGGTTCTCAGTCAGGAGAAATTTTTTTCTTTAATCAAGAAAGTTCTTTTAAAACTAAAATTTAATTTATGTAATTTCCCCCCTTTCCTTCCCTCCTTCTAGACACTCCCATGATACCCTCTTTGCTCCCTCTTGAGCATATGACCTCCTTTTCTTTGCTCTATGTGTCTAAATACATAAATAAAATGCTCATTCTCTTTAGTGTTATTTTTATGTGGATGATTTCAGAGCTGATCACTTGGCATTGGATAGCCAATTAAAAGTTTCCTCTCCGGGGAAGACCATGTCTCCCATTCTCAGCATTCATTGGCTGCCTGGAGTTCTTCATCAAGGGTGGAGCTCCATGAGTTTTCCCCTTCCATGTGAAGACATCTGTTCGTGTTGTGCTTCTTCAGGTCTTGATTAGCAGCCATATTGCTAAGGTATCATGGCTGTAGCTTCCCTGTACTTTCTAGGAGACATAATTTCACAGAAGATGCCCTGGTCCTCTGGCTCCTAAGACCTTTCTGACCCCTTTTCCATGATGTTTCCTGAGCCCTACACACAGAAGCTGCGTTGTAGGTTATCAGTTGGTCCTGGGTGCCCCGTATCCCTTGTTCTTTATATTTTGGCCAGTTGTGGTTTTTCTGTATTTGTTGCCATCTGTTGCAAAGAGAAGTTTTTTTTGATGATAGATGAGAGATATGTTCCTGTGGGTGTGAGGACTGTGGTGCTTTGAATAAGAGTGGGACCCTGTAGGTAGGCTGGGATGTTTGAATATTTGGTTTCCAGCTGGTGGTACTGTTTGGATAAGATTAGGAGGTAAAGCCTTGTTGGGGGAATGTCTGCCATTAAGGATGGACTTTGCCATTTCTCTTTCTCTGTTTCCTTCATGTGACTTGAGTTGTGAGCCCTCAGCTCTCAGCTTTCCATGTTCAGCCACCATATCTGTCATCTGCTGCCATACTGTTCGTTCCATTTATGGACCCTAACTCTCTGGAACTGTAGACCCCAATAAAACCTTCCTTTTATAAAAGTTGCCTTGGTCATGGTGTTTTTTTTTAATTTTTTTTTTTTTATTTATTTATTTATTATGTATACAATATTCTGTTTGTGTGCATGCCTGATGGCCAGAAGAGGGCACCAGATCTCATTACAGATGGTTGTGAGCCACCATGTGGTTGCTGGGAATTGAACTCAGGACCTTTGGAAGAGCTGGCAATGCTCTTAACCTCTGAGCCATCTCTCCAGCCCCAGTTATGGTGTTTAAACACAACAGCAGACAACTCACTAATACAAGGACAACTATTTATAATGTAGTTTGTAGTTAGTAATTTTTGTGGCTTAGGTAAGTAGTGGTAGTAAGTTCTCCCCTAAAATCCATGTACCTGGCATGGTTTTCCTCCTATTGAGTAGGCCTTAAGCCCATTTAGAGAGCTGTTAGTTGCTGTCAAGATGTGAATGTCTCTAATTCACCTTTAAGATTATTGCACTATGATGGTCATTATTGGGAGTCATTGTTAGCCCAAGCAGGACAACTTAATTTAAACTATATAACTATATATGTATACACACACACACAGACACATACACACACAATTTCAGGTCAATAATAGTAGAATTCCTAATGACTTTCTCAGGCCTCCTAAGTGCTATTTTACCTTCATCCTCTCCCTCTCTTTCCCATGTCACCGCTCAATCACTTTTCTTAGTCCCGCTATTCCTCTCTCTAGTGCCCACAACAGTCAGGAGAAATCTTGTTCTGTATGCTGTCAGGTGTTTTGGGAAGTGTCTGGAGACATTGATGGGGATTGTGAGGGGTAGCGTAGCTCATAGTTATAATGGAGCAGAGATGCTCCCAAGTAACACACAGCTCACAAGAAAGCTACAATCCAAAGACTTAGAGCCTCCAATGTCAATAGCGTCAAGGTCTGGACAGCTCTCCCCAAAAGTCACGGCAGTGTTGACATGAGAATTGACAGGAAAGGAGGTCACAGCAGAAGGGTCTGTGGTTAAATATCTTCTTTGACACATTTTGAGAGGTAGTGACCATTTCAACACCGACATATCACTAGGGAGCCCATCACTGCTTCTGGAATGTGCAGGTAACGTGAAGCTGCCTTAGTCTTATGATGAACCTCCCACTCCAGTGGTCTTGCTGGATTCTTTCTCTCTGCCCTGCCTTGCATCATGTAAACCCAGAATTTGAATTTCTCAGACAAGATGGGACAAGTGCATCTGGCACTGAGCTGTGGGACTTTGATACCTTTTTTATTGAACCTTTATTTACTGTTGGGAAACAGAGAACTGGTCCATGGCTTGACCTTGCTTGATCTCTTGCCAGTTGCTCATAAGCTTTGTTCTATAACACGGTGCTAGTTTCCTTGGCTAGGGCTGTGCAAACATTTCATGCTTTTCTTTGCCAAATGTTTGCCCACATGTGCCATCTTTGCCATTTCTGAACACACAGTAGCTCTTTAAAACGATGCTTTCCCCTCTCTGGGAATAAAAGCATCCAGACACATGGAAGAAAACAAAGAAAAATAAATTAAATAAAGTTGTTCTATAAATTGCCATAAATTGTTATAGCTGGCCAACATTTTGATGTGATCATGTTTGAAGCATATGTGTTATATAAAGCTTTCTGTCCTCTCTTACTCTCGTTTATTGAACAAGCATCTTGATTTGTGTTAGTTAACTTAATGTTAATATAACAAATGCCCAAGATAAGTAAATTGCACAGGGAGAAGGTTTTTTTAGCTCTGAGATTTGGAGAATTAAGTCCATCACTAGGCAGAATCTTTGGGTTTAGGTTTCTGCTAACAAACATATAGTAGGGCAAACCCACTTTCTTCTTGACTAAGAAGTAGAACAGACAGGAAGAGGCCATGGTCCCATAATCCTTTGAGAACATGTCCCCAATGGCCTGAAGGTCTCTCTCTAGGCACCGCCTCTTAAAATTCCCATAGCCTCTTGAAACCACTACTCTGGGAACAAGTCTTCGACTCCTGGACCTTGGTATTACATTTACAAGCTAAACGGCAAAATATACTTTCTCTGTTCTTAAACATGTTTGAAAAGTGCTTTTCGTGACTGCTGAGATTCAGTCCTGTGACTATATCATAACCGATAGCTCTTCCTCGTTAGACATTCTGTCCATACCTAGCGTAGCTGCTTCTGTGATTAGTGATGTAAGTGGATAGCCTTAAGATCAAATCGTTGGCTATCTCAGGCTTATTTTTTTAAAAAAAGGTATCTCTTGCTTATTTTCAAAGCTGGACTAACTGGGCCCGAACTTGAACATTTAAGTTCCTTGATCCATATTACCAAATTACTATCCCAGTGGCAGTGGAACTAAAACTGATCTTGACTGTTCAGAGAAGAATTTAAACCTTTAAAGTTAAGTTCCCAGCATCTGCATAGTTCAGTTCACACCTGCCCGTAATGCTAGCTCCAGGGGATCAGAATCCTCTTCTGGACTCTGGGAGGTGCCTGTCCTCACATGTACATACCCACCCCCAACAGACATATACACATCATTTAAAAATTAATAAAAAGGGTCATATATTTCTTTTATTTCTCTTTTACTGAGTTATGATGGCTATCTTAAGTGAGAGAAGTACGGCCTGAGGAAATTAAGAGCCTAGTGTGTGTTCCCAGGGCTAGTGTGAGCATGCTCAAACTGTTCTTTGCAGCTGTTGTGTTTTCTCCTTTTGTGTCATCTTGAGTCATTTGGGAAGAGAAAACATCAAATGAGAAAATGTCCGTGCTAGATTGGCCTGAGGGAAAGCCTGTAGGGGCATTTCTTGATTGGCATTTGATGTGGGAGGGCCGAATCACTGTGGATGGTGCCATCCATGGGCAGATGATCCTGAGATAGATTTAAAAAAAAAAAAAAAACAAAGCAGGTTGAACAAGTCATGAGGAGTAAGCTAGTAAGCAGCCTTCCTCCACAGCCTCTGCTTCAGTTCCTGCCTCCAGGCTCCTGCCGTGAGTTCTTGCCCTGCGTGCCCTGGATGATGGACATCTGTAAGATAAAATAAATTCTTTCTTCCCTGTGTTGCTTTTGGTTGTGACGTTTTATAGCGACAGTAGAAACTTAGATGAGATAGATCTACACTGGAGTCTTTGGAACAATACCCTTATCTGGTCTCTCTTTAGATGAACTGTTCGGAATCTTCAGAGCAGAAGGAGGAAGTGTCATTTTTTAAGTCACCCGAAATGATTTCACTATGTAGCCACCTCTGAAGGGTTGAGACTATTGTAGTCTGTCTAGGGTCGTAGAAAGCCCTAGCCTCACTGCCAACACATTATCTGGTGCTCTTGCTGGAGCCAGCGCTGAGATTTAATGACTTCTTCCCTGGAAGCCTGGGACGGTGGAGAGCTGGCTGCTAAAACCTGAGTTTGATCTCGAGAACTCATGAAAAGTGGAAAGAGAACCAGTCTACAAGTTTGTCCTGTGCCGTGGCACACACGTGTCCACCTCCTTTATCACATCACACACATGCACACAAAAATAACAATAACAACACCAATAAAATAATGAACAAGTTAAAAGAAAGTAGGCCTGGCTGGGACTCACTGTGAAGGAATGTCACAAGTGTTCTTGAGATCTTAGCATAGGCCACACTGCCATTCTTTGCAGAGTCTCTAGAAAACTCCTTCCCCTACCTCCAGACATGATTTCTCTGTGTAGCCCTGGCTGTCCTGAAACTTGCTCTGTAGACCAGGCTAGCCTCGAACTTGCAGAGATCCATCTGCCTCTCCCTCCTGAGTGCAGGGATTAAAGGTGTGTGCTGCTACCACCACTTGGTGAAAACATGTTCTTATTAAAATATAAAGATAATAAGGACACAAACAAGGGTTGGTGTGGGGGTGTGAATGGCAGCCAGTGCAAAGGGCTGAAGACACTTGTCATGACACAGGAAGAATTTCAAAAATATTTTTCAGCTCTTGGTTATCCTCGGTGTGAAATAGGTATAGATTATGCTCAGCATTGCCAAGTTATACTTTGGGGCATCTCTTCCCATAACGTATAAACTGGCCTTTTATTTGGCTAGGGTTGGAATCCTTCTGAAACTTGTGATGATGATAATAAGCAGAGAAGACTGGCTAGGGTCATTCTTTCAGGCAAGTTTTCATTTGTGAGAGTTCCTATGGCAAATATGGTGGACTGGAGGCTTAAACAGCAGCAGTTTCCCTCTGGAGGCCCAAGGCTGCAAGTCTGGGGTCAGCAGGCTTCAGACGAGCTTGCTTCCAGGGCTCCCTCCTGGGCTTGCGGATGCCGCCTTTTGCTGGGCTCCCATGACTGCTCCTCCGTGTGCATGTGTCTCTGCCATTTCTGTAGACACCCTCTCCTTCCATACCCGTCAGAATAGGGGTCACAGTCACTGTTGTAATAGATTACTTCTTTGGGGCCATTAGTTATTTCTTTGTCTTGAAAGAGCAGCCTAAAGAAGAGGAGTTTATTCTGGCTCATGGTTTGAGAGGCTATAGTCTATCATGTGGGAAGACATGGCTGCTGAGGCAGTGAGAGCCTGGGGTGGCCAGCGTGGCTGACGGTACCGTGTTCTTAGTCAGGAAGCCGTGTCTACAACAGTAAGCAGGACTGTCCCATATCTCTTGAAGCCTAACCTAAAGATCTGCCAGTTAGGTCCCATGCCCCGAAGAGCCCATGGCCTCTTAGAAGATAACGGCAGCTGAGGACTATGTGTTCAAGACATAATCCTTCTGGGACATTTCACATTCACACACAACAAAACTCAAGTCTCCCAATACAGTCCACTGGGGACAGGTAGGGCATCAATATTATAAGTTAGGGAGGGAGTTGCTAGGAGACTAAATTGAGCCTGTAAAGGGGAATGACTGGTCTGTGTGAAGTGTAATACCTGCCAGCCTTATCTATTAGGAACCCAGACTTTGTCAGAATAGTCCCAGACAGAGACAATGTTGCCCTTGAGGGGACTTTTTCTAAGGTCTAGAGATGTGGCAGCATTGTTTGCTTGTTTGTTTTGGTTGTCATCACTACGGTGAGGGGTACTAATTGTACTCAGTGAGTAGAGACTAGAGGCACAATTAAACGCCTTACCCTTTCTCTCACAGTGACAAAGAATGACTTGGTCTAAAATGTCCACTGGCATTTCGCCAAGGTTCAGAGCAGAACACTGGGTTAAGGAGACCTTGGTGTCATTTTCTGTTAGGATAGCTGCTAGCTGTGTGCCCTGTGTCATAGCCCTTCGTTATGAATGTCCCCCTCTCTAAGGCCCTGTGGTGGGGTAAATGAGCTGAGCTCGTACAGCCTTTTGCACACGGCCCTCTTCTGGGAGGCTCTCAACAGCCTTCAAGTGCTTTCTCACACTCAGAGACCTCACTAGAGCCTGAGCAGGAGCAGGCACTAGGAGTTGGTACTAGGAGTTAGCATTAGGCAGGATCCAGCACGAGACAAGACAGGCCAGGCAAGGGCAGGGGGCCACAAGAAGGTAAAGGCCACTCCTTGTAGAAAGATACTGGATTCCATATTTTCTTTGGATGTTTTCCACTTGCAAATATGTCAGTTTCACTAAACAAAGTGTGGCTTGAGTTAGGCGCAGTTCTTTCTGAATGCAAGAGGTCATGCCGTGCACATCCAGCATACATGCTGCCTGCTGCCCCTTTCCTGATGTTATTACCAAAGGGGGTTGTCGGACTCACAGATTTCTTGTTCACAGCGTCAGGTGCATTAAGGCCCCAGGGACGGCAGGAAAAGCTGAGGAGTACAAGGGTGTGTTGAGAAGAGAGGGCGGTCTGAAGCACACCCCAGCATCTTAGTTTTCCTGCAAATTAACACTTTCTTTGAATACGTTCTTCTACTCTGCAGAGGATCTGATTTGTCCTTCGTTAGCTTCTCCCCAGCCCTGCTGCACAAACCTGCGTTTGCTTCGTGGGACGGCTTGTTACAAAAGTGGAGTCTCAGGCCTAGTGGGGACCTAGTGCAGTGGCGACTGCACTTTAGAAAGATCCCAGGTGATTCCTGGACACCGTGGGCAATGCAGCTCTGTGCCCAGCTGTAGCTTCCTCCACTTTCTGGAATCTTTACCTGTTACCGTCATTAAATCATGAATCTCTTGGACCTGTGACTTTGGCATCTTGGACTTCGATGAGATGTAAATATTTGGTAAATTTAAAGTTTCTGTGTCCTCTAAGCCATGCTTCAGAGGTCCAGTCCTGTCTATGTGTGACAGAATAAATGCTTTCAGCAACTGTAAGAAGGGGGGTGGGAAGGATTTAAATTCCCCTTTAACCTGCAGCTGCTATTAACTGATGAATACCTGTTGGGTATTAGCACTGTGTGTGCAGACTCGCTCCACCTTCACAGAGTTCTCAGAGCCGGAATTTTTCACCTCCAGGTTACAGGTTAGCACTGGCAACAGGATTCCGCGCCTTAAGTAAGCGAGGCAGTGCTAGGCGCTGGCTTTGAGACTGTTTCTAGCTCCACATCACCCCCAAGAAACGCCCAATGAAAATGGGTCTAATGAATATTGATAGCATTAGCATATAGCTTCTCATCGCATCGTGAATAATAAATAAAATAAATGAATAAAGCTGTGTGTTCTCAATATTCTCACCGTGTGGCCCAGTCCAATATTTTATGACAAAGTTGGATGTTTTTCCCCCATGGGAAACAGGTTAAAAGTCCAGGGCTACCTTGCTTCTATTCCTTGGGTGATCATACCTGTTCAAGGGGAGTTGCAGACCTGTTCTTGAAGTGCTGGTGTTCCTTTGCTCAGAGTGGCAGGATCATGGTTCTCTTAAGTGTTTGAGGAACCTGATACCATTTCCACGATTACTGCACTCGTTTGAACCCCACAGTGCCTGTGCCCCAGAACTCATCTTTGGCAGTGCTTGTGAATTTTTGCCTTTCCCGTTAGCCTTCCTAACAGGTAACAGGTCACTGTGCTGATGTTTGCACTTCCCTGTGGACCAGTACTGGGTCACTTCAGACTGCGTAGGAAACAGATGCTTTGCAAAAGTAGAGAGTATTTTTCTTTTCTTACTGTGGTGTAATTTCTCTGCCCTGTGTAAACAAAATGGACGCAGTCAGTTGAACCAACACCTTGAAGAATTCCTCCTTGAAAGGCAGCACCCTTCTTTCTATTGCATTTCCATAATAGTGAGTTACCTCTTTCATGTGCTGAATCAATCATCACGCCCTTAACTCTACAGACCATCCAGTGTGCAGAGAGGGATGAACAGAGGCCCCTGCAGTAACCGGAGCAGACGTTTATGGAACGTGCATTGTGAGTGGATTCCTGGCACAGGTTCATGGGCACAGAGCAGTGACCTCACCTGCCGTGGCACTCTCTTAGGAAACTTCCTGAGAGGGAGAGTTGAATTGCTCTTGAGGAGTCGGGCAGAATTAGCACTGACAATGGGATTCTGCACCTTGAATAAGGAAGACAAATGTCTGTCAAGTCCGGGCATAGTAAGTGAGGAAAAGGGAAAGATTTCAGGCAGAGCAAAGAACATCTGGAGAACCAAGGGAATGGGGGTGGAGAGTGGAACAAAAATGGAAGGCAAAGCTCTTCCAGAAACCCCGGAGTGCCATCAAATGTCAATAACCGAACGGCACTTAGTGCCACAAAGGAACAGCAAAGTCTGTGACTTGGCAGAGCCATGTTTCCACTAGATGCCAATTCATGTTATCATGTGTGTCTAATCCCAAGCTGAGAAAGGCCAATTGTCTTCTGTCAAAACAGGGCTCCGCATTCCACCCTCTTGCAACCGGCAGAGTGGCTGAAGCCAGGCTTTGTCTCATAGTTATGATCCATGACAATTACATTACCTAGAATAACAGTCCTTAGAGTACGGGTGACAAATTCATCGCTGGTGCTTAAATCAACACCCTGTCACTTAAACAAACATCCGCCTGACTTCCTTACTTTCTCTGTCAGTGTCGGTGAGAAAGCGTTCCTGCAGCTTTTGTTTGATGCTAGAAATGAAGACCCGAGGGATGGACAAAAGGAAAAAAGTTTCACACACACCAAATATCCATGCTATGAAACAAGCGGTGCATTCCTGCATACACGAGGAAAGAATTTGACCCCAGGGCATGAACAGGTATCCCACTCACCTGGATATGGAAATCACCTAGAAAAAAAAAAGCGAAAAAGCACCACAAAGCCAATTGTAGCTCTTGTCGGTTTGGACTGACAAGAGGACAAGGAACACTGTGAATACCTCATAGAGTTTTTGAAGCCCCTCCCAATCTCCAAGGAAGTCCCTGTCACAACTGGGGCACTTCCTGGCAAGACTTTATGAGCACTGAGCAGGGATCTCACCTGGCATGGGACTTCAGATTTGAGACAGGGTGTTGGCTGATGGGGCTCAACTAATTAGCCGCTAGGTCACACAAATGGCTGCCTTCTCTCTCGTGCCCATTAGTAGGTGATAGCCCACATTCGGTGGTAATCTGCTAGGCACGAACCTGATAAATAAAGGAGGCACGTGCTTTGTCAGGTAGTTTAGAAGAGTAAAGTTAACCAAACCACCAAGGTTGTCCAGCACCTGAGTGGTAGAGCTGGACTTGAACCCAGGCAAATTAGACCACACCATGCTTTTCTACCACAGCGTGCTGTCTTTCTGTGGTGTCTAGACTTGTAGCTTAGACTTTTGTGCCAATCTCTTAAATTCCTGAATCTTAGTTATCACAGGACGCTCTCAGAGGACAATGAAGCAAGGGTTATTCAAAGAAGAAAGGGAGGCAGAGAAAAAGACAGAAAGCCTCCAAGACGCATGCCTAAGATGCCATGGCTGGGGAGATCGCATCCCGGAATCTTCCACCATAAACAAGGTGGTTTTGAACAAGGCGCTCAGGTCTCTGGCTCTGAATTTGAAAGCTGAAAGATGGGATCAGATGTTCTCTCTGGTTTAGTTCAGTCTCCCAATCTATAAATCTAATTTACTTAGCAAACAGAGAAAGATATGTGGTGGTGGTGGTGGTGGGAACCGGGGAGAGGTTTCCACCAGCAGGATCTAATTCAGCCTGGGGTTTTATATTACAGGGATATGTTCGTTAGAGGTTTGTAGACTGCAATTATAAAAACCCAACCTGAACCAAGCCGCTTATGTTCAAACTGGGGGATTTATTGATTTTGTGACTGGGAAGCATCATAGATTCCAGGGATTTGGGAGGCATGTGGGCTTTGTTTGGGAAGGGCTTGTCAGCTGGAGCTGAGAGCGTTCATATCTTTGCCTCTCTGATGCTCAGATTCCCTCACAGAAGGCTTACCTGGCCAAGGGGCAGAGAGTGAATCTCTCTTCTATTTGATTCAAATTCTTCAGGAAGCCATTTCTCCACCCTGGGTCTTATGTTACTTCTGTGTCACGGTGACTAAGATGCCTGACAGAAACGGCTCAAGCGAGTCATTTGATGAGGACAGACTCATTTATCCTTACCGTTTTGGTTCAGTCCAAATATTCTGACGCCACACACTTGGGCAGACACCATGGAGGCGGGAGGATGTGGCCCAGGACCACTGTTCATATCACAAAGGACAGGAAGAAGAGCAGTGAAGAATGCTGGCCCTCAGCTAGCATTTTATTTTTTTTCGTCCCTTACTTCAGTTGGGCTACCAGTCATAGGTAGCCAAACATGTTCAACTTGGGCCTCTACCCGTATTTAATCCTTTATGAAAATATGCTCAGAAAACCCCAGAGATAGCTATGTTGATGATGTTGATTAAACCCCAGGCTCCGCTGGAATGATAGACTATGGGCAATTAGGCAGAATTAGGTAGTAGAGATAGCGTAACCCAGTGTGAATCTGATCCGACTATGGCCCTAGCCTCAATGAGCCAGGTTGGGTCTTCCTAGATGATGAGAATGGAAGCTCCCATTCATCCAAGTTGAAGGCTCAGCTGGGGGCAGCTGAAGAACTTAGTTTCACTCAAAGGCGGTGGATGAACGGATCAAGACTAGAATACACATCTTAGACTTTCTCTTCTCTTTATCTATGTGAGAATAATACATCATATTTCACTAGGGAGCTTAACAACTCATTTGAAACTCTATAACCACTTGAGATTATTCTAAGAGCTAGAAAAAGGAATCTAAAGAATTATCCCCTTTCTTTTACTAAAAGATAACACCGATCTGTCCTCGTTTAGATTTATCTGGTCCAATGTAAATTGAATATTGCCATATTTTCCTTCAAAGTAAGCCTCCCTTCAGTTCCTAACTTTATAAAACTGTCAGAAAGATTTTTATCTTGCCATTTAAAAGGGGGCTTTAAATGTATCTCAGGTTTCATGCAACTCTTTAACCTCTCATCTCTCTGTCCCCAGACTGAGCCACAATGTGTCCTGGTGGCAGAGCCACCACTGACACACGGTCTTGTTCGAGGGCCAAGGCACTTGGAGCTGGGGAGCGATTTCCTTTGTGTGAGTCTGGGCCCCAGCATGTTCTGTCACGCTCTGTGGAGTTGTTTATGGGCTACTTCCTTTCAACCCCAACCGGCAGACCCCTGGCTGCCTTTCACAAGCTATTAAAAACACGAGTGTTCTCTTCGCTTGTGTGTGTGGCATCTAACCATTTATTTTGAATACTGCATATTTGGAAAAGCATTCAAAATAGAAAATGACAGCGCTGGGGGATTTCGCCTGTGCCCGAGTGAACTGGGTCTATAATCTGAAACATACTCACATTATGCAGGAATGATCGCCATGGTCTGGTGCTGGGCTTTTTTTTAATACTTGAAAGCTCCATTTTTCTATTTTCAGGGAATTCTGTTTTGATTTCTGTTTTCCATAGACAGTAGCAGACACTCACCTCCCTTAATCATTCATGGCCTTCCCTCACTGTTTTGATTGTGGCTCCAAAGAGTTTTTCATTCTCCAAAAATACCCTGCAGACTATACAACTTATTTCTCGGTATTCCTTAAACCAATGCCACCTTTTGTTAAGTGATGTCCCTATCTATTTACGACACTTTCAGGACCATTTTATCCTCTTGCAAACCCTGTGAAATAATGATCATTCTTCTCTCCATGGTACAGAGAGGAACCTGAACTTCTGAGGGTAACTGAAAGGTCACACAAGGTCAAGTTAGTGCCTGGAGTCTATGTCTAAAGTGTCTAGGCTTCTTAACTGTCCATCTGTCCAACCATCTACCAATCCAAAGGCAATAACTACACTGCAGTCATATAGTAAACAGGCTGTTTGCTCCAACGGAAGCCTGTAGAAGCTCTCAGAAATCCAATGGAATACCGTTGCTGTTCTTCCAGCAGAGCTGGAGCGTTGCTCACTTCAGAAGACAGGAGCTATGTGATCACGTTTGACAGCACCACATTTGACTTACGCTGCAGGCTGCCCAAGCTAACACAGACCCTTGCTCATGCATTCCACTTGGGCTCTTGCTTTCCTACATGAGGGGCAGGTCCAAACTGACAGCTCCAGGGCGGGTGGGAGGGGCTCCTCTCTCTTCTCTCAGCTCCAGCTGCCAGGGTCTCAACCACACTATTGTACTGGTACCAAATAACACACTAGTCTTCCAGTTTTCTTTGCCGTTACTTCCTAGTCATAGTGGCTGCTGATAGGAGTTTCTCACAAAGAAGACAACTATGTCCTGGGGCTGGAGAGATGACTCAGAGGTTAAGAACAGTTGCTGTTCTCTCAGGAGACCTTAGTTTGGTTCCCAGTGCCCTTATTGGGAGGTTCTTAGCTGTCTGTAACTCTAGACCCTCTTTTGGTTTCCGCAGGCACTTGCAAGCATGTGGTACACATACATACGCACATGCACATAAAATAAATACGCAAATCTTTTAAAAGGAAGAACTAAAGAAGAGAAGGAAGGAAGGCTGACAAGTGTATTCTAGTCCGAGGTTGGCAAGCATTCAGTAAAGGACCACATATATAGGAGTAGATGGAGTAAGTACTTGACTTGGAAGTGAGATACATAGAACATTGTAGAACTCAATAATTAAGAGAAATAATATTTTAATGCGAGCGTTTTTAAAAATCAAAATTAAAATTGTATGTTGAACAAAATGCCAAAACTTAGATAAATAAAGACGAGCTAATTCCCGTGCCTTTCAGAGCCACATAAATGAGAGGATAAGAAATAAATCATCAATTCTGCATGCTACACAGAGTACCGGTGTCTTGCACAAAATTTGCTCATCATCTGGCTGCATCCTTCCCCTACGTTCTTCCTCTGGGTCTCCTGAGAAGTCTCTCTGAGTCTTAGGTGTGCTTTGCCGGGGAAACCTCAGGGCGGGAAATGACTCTGTGGCTCTCCTACCAGTGAGTGGGTCTTCTGTGGGGCTGCAGAGACGGAGGCTTGGTGGCTCCACGAGCCTGGCCTCACAGCCCTGCTAGATGTCTCGTTACGTGGCCATGGTAAAGGAGGCAGAGGGAGCTTCTTTCGTAGACTCTTGCTTGATCCCAGTGCCGGAGTTCAGATGCTCTGCTTCCCTCGCTCGCGCGAATTAGTTACCAGCACGCAGGATTAATGATGAGTGTGTTCCCTTCTGCATTATATCCTTGATCTGCGGTGTGAAATGCCTCACCGAGTCCAACTGGCGCAGAACAAGCTGACTAGGAAACTCATTCTCCTGTTCGCTGTCACTTGCCTACCGTATTTGCTTGGATACTCTTTGGTGTCTGTCCCTCGTCTGAGGTCCTGGGTTGGGTGGACAAAGGGCTGCCCAGGCGAGGCTCTGATGTTCTCTATAGCCTCACATCATTACATGAGCAATTCTTCTCATCCACGCACCGTCTCCTGAGCCCATTAACAGAGCAAAGCCTGTGATCCCGTCCTGCCTCTGCAGCTCCTGGACCGCAGTGAACCGCCCGCCCCCCCCTCCCCCGCCAGGGCCAGGAGAGGCTGAAAACTGCTCTGTTTCTTCCGCAGCGTTTCTGGGATGCCTATCGGTTGGGTAGTGCTAGGGACTTTGGGATCCAGGCCTCCCACGGGTGAGGTGAACGAGCATTCTGCCATTACCAACCTATACACTGAGTGCACTCCAGCACCTTCCAGGGTTCCTCAGCATCTGTATGCTTTGGAGTTGTTTTATCTTTATAATTTATGACATCATTAATGTGGACATTAATGATATTTGAAAAAAAAGGTAAAATGGAATTTTAAAAAATTATATAGAGAAATCAATAAATGTAAAGCTACAAAGCATCTGCTTGCCTTTTTACTCATTGTTTTTTAAAAAATATTCACTATGTAGTTGTGGTAGCTTGAAAGTAATGGCCCCCACACGTTCATAGGGAGTGGCATTACTAGGAGGTGTGGCTTGTTGGAGGAAGTGGTCACTATGGAGGTGGGCTCTAATAATGCTTTCATAAATGCTTAAGCCATGCCCAGTGTCACAGTTCTCTTCCTGTTGCCTGCAGATCAAGATGCAGGATTTCAGCACCATGACTGCCTGCACACCACCATGTCCTGCTATGACAACAATGAACTAAACCTCTGAACGACAAGCCAGCCCCAATTAAATGTTTTCCTCTCTAAGAGTTGCCACGGTCATGGTGTCTCTTCACAGCAATGAAAGCCCCGACTAAGACAGAAGTATTCTACAACTTACTGTGTGCACAGTTGTTACTGAATAAGAACTCTAATGGGTTATGCCTCACGGAGACATAATTTTTAAAGAAGCAGACTGTAGATTAACTGATGAATATTTGCATAGGCAATTTCTCTTTATCTGAGTGTTCCCGAGGGTATTGTCTCTTGTACTTCCTCTCAAGTTCATCAGTGTGCATTTAGAGGGCTGGGTGTGGTGGCGCACCCTGAATCCTAGCCCTTGGGCGAGAAGGCTGGGAGATGACACATTCAGGCGAGTAGGAGCTTTAGCAGCACAGAACGTATATTTAGGGGCAGTGAGATGGCTCAGTGGGTAATGCACTTGCTACGTGAGTCCTAAGCTCTCTTAGTCAGGGTCACTATTGCTGTGACAAAACACCATGACCAAACAGCCCTTAGGGAGGACGGGTTTATTATGTCTCCTCGTCACTGTTCATCATCACAGGAAGTCAGGACAGGAACTCTAGCAAGGTTAGAACCTGTAGGCATAAGCTGATGATACAGGGGCCATGGAGGAGTACTGCTTACTGGCTAGCTTTTCCAGGCTTGCTCAGCCTGCTTTCTTATAGAAATTACCAGCAGCCCAGGGATGTCACACCCACCATGGGCTGGGCCCTTCCTCATTGATCACTTACTGAGAAAATTTCTTACAGCTGGAGGCATTTCCTCAAATGAGGCTCCTTCCTTTCTCATGACTCCAGCCTGTGTCAAGTTTACACACTAACGCAGCCAGTGCACAGGCCTGCCAACCTCAATCCCTGGAACACACATAAACTTGGAAGGGGAGAACCACAAACTTGTCTCCTCACTTCCGTATGTGTGCTTTGGCATATGTGTGCCCACACATGTATCATAAATATACATTCAATATTAATATGATAAATAAATATATTTAGACCGTGTGAGTCATAAGTACTAGAAAATGCATTCAAGGGACTGAAGACATGGCTTAGTGAGAAAGACCTGCTGCACAAGTCGGAGGAGCAGAGTTTCAAGTTCGGATCCCTAGCAACTACACGAGAAGGTGGGAAGGTTTGGTGGCCTGCTTCTAGCACTCAGGAGGCTAAACAGAGGATCCCTAAAGTAGGCTGTTCAGTTAGACTAACCAAGTCAGTGAGCTCTGGGCTTCAGTGAAAAACCTGCTTCAGGGAATAATGTAGAAACCAGCTGAGGAAGATACTAGACATCAGCCTACGGCCTCTCCACATCTGTGTACACACACAGGTGAGCATGCATACATACAGGCAAACACACATACATATGCAAAAGAGGAAAGAAAAATGTGCTGAAGGTTGTCAGCTGGAACGGAAGAGTAAGACCCAATTGCTGAAGATACTTTACACTTGGGTCACAGGACTCAGGTAAATCAAATTGGAACTGATTTGAAATTTCCTTCCTTCTGGCTAACGTTCATACTAGATGGTGCCATACAGGGTGTCAGGGATGAAAAGTCATCAATGGCCACATGTAACTGTGGTAACTAAACTAAATTAACAACCTGTCTTGCAAGATATGCCTATAGATGTAATAATGGCATAGCTACTATAGGAATAACCATAGTAATCTGTTTGGATTTGAGCCTCACTCTGCAAGGGGGAATTCATTGCTGGTACCATAACCTGGTCAAAAGTCCTAGGAGGAGGGAGGACCTACTAATGTTTTAATAAGTCAATGTTGTCAAACTGTCTTCTACATACTTATGTCTGTTTCTACCCATTTATTAGCACTTCTCTCAGCCTCCTTTTGCAATGTATAATGGGAAATGCAGAGGCTCACAGCTGGCCAAGGGCTGAGAATGAACAACTGTTGAGCACTTGGCTCTAAATATCTGTATAGACTTGGGGAATGTCGCATAAGAGGGGGCTGAAGGAACACAAAAGCCAGCAGATGGAGAGGATTGCTATAAAACAGGGTCTTCTGGGAAGACATGACAGTTGTACCCATGAACGTGTTACAGCTCTGGTTACCTGAACAAATCCATAGAGGAATGGACTAGTGAGCATGGGGAGAGGTTCCTGAGTCCCAAGCCTCCTCGAGGTACTATGATCAGTTCATGGTTTCTGGGGGAGAGGGCATCATTTTCTTTAGCGATATAATCACTGTTGAAATAGGAGCGGCGGGGCTGCATCCCCGGCACCCGGCCGCCCGCCCGCAGGGCTAGCTTAGGTCCAGAAATAATTACACGGAAACTGTATTCTTTCAAACACTGCCTGGCCCATTACTGTAGCCTCTTATGGGCTAGCTCTTACATATTGTTCTAACCCATTTCTAATATTCTGTGTAGCCCACGAGCTGGCTTACCAGGGAGGATCTTAAGCTGCGTCTGTCTGGAGTGAGAGCATCATGGCGACTCCCTCACTCAGCTTCTTTCTCCCAGGATTCTCTTCTGTATACTCTGCCTACCTAATTTTCTATCCAATAAAATGGGCCAAGGCAGTTTCTTTATTAATAAGAAATCACTCCCACATCAAATCACTGATATGTTGTTCGTGCTCCAGTAAGTCCCCGCTCAGGCATATGTGGGTAACCACAGCTAAACTCAGTGGGGCAGATGCAGATGGATTCCCAGCACCACACATTTACCTATATCATTGTTGGAAACAAGAGAGTTTAAGTTGGGGAGAAAGGGGGATGAGGATCAGTAATAGGAGTGCAATAGACTAAAAATCATTGCACACATATATGAAATTGCCAAAGAATAAAATCTGAAAGCATGGACATATAATTACAATGTAATTTGTTTAAGACATTAAACAAAATTATTATTCTACCCCAAATTTCTTAACATTGTATTTTAAAAAGTTTGAGTTTTTTTAAATGTGATTAGTTTTTTTAAAGAAACACAGAATTTAAAAATGGTGAATTACCAAAAGAAAATTAAAATTTAAAAATTATAGCTATAAGCGAATTGATATATGCTGGTGCCATCAGTATGTGCATTACTGATCAAAGCGGAGCCATTTGGATAATTTTACTTCCAATGTAGGCAGAAAAGAAGTATAATTGAATATAGTATATCAATACCGTAGACAAAGCTGCCCGAGTACACCTGCAATTCCAGGGTGTCTTCAAAACTAAAAACCTAAAGCATACATAACAGGCATAAGGTACCAATACTGCTTAGTGATAGATTCTAAGAAATACAACATTAATACATACATTGTGTCTATTAATATTCATGCTTGCACAATCTGGAGGCACCTTGAGGGAAAACAGGCACATGTCTTTTTCAAGAGCCTTCATATCTTCACCAGTTGTATCCTTATCTGGATTAATGTTTTGCTATAATCTGAGATTCCTCACTTTTTCCTCAGCGTTTTCAGGCCTAAGATTGTATCTATTATTGGTCTAATTTGTCTCCCAGTCCTTTGTACTTAACATCTTTCTTTCCTGGGAGCTTTGCCTATCTCTTTACTGTTAGCATTGTGAGCAATTTATAATGAGTAAGAGTTGGTGTGTGTGTGTGCGGGGGGGTCTGTCTATCCTGAGTGTGGCGGTGTCTGTCTATCCTGCTGGGCAGTTAGTGGTCCTTTCGATATGGAGTCTGGGAAATTTTCCTGATGTTTCTTTGATGGTTGGTTTCTTTCTGGCATGGTATCTACTCTCTTCCTTTTGAATTTCCTTTTTAAGACATTGGATGTCATGAATAACTTCCCTTTTTATCTTCTATGATATTTATTTTGATTATTTTGTTCCTTTTGAATTCTTTGACTTGTATTTTAACTTTTTGATGACCTAAAATATTTACTGATTGTATTTTCAACAGTCAAGAATTCTTTTAAAAAAAATTACAAAAAAGGGCCAGTAGAGTGTCTTATGCCTATAATTCCAGCAGTAGGGATGCTGAAGAGGGATGATTGCTGTGAATTTGAGGCCAGGTGGGCTAGAATTTGAGAACCTGTGTCAAAGAAGAAAAACATTCTCTGATGTTGATGTTTTCCTTCCTGGCAAATTCATTTCCTGATTTCTTTGAATGCTTCCTGCAGTGTCCTTGTAGAAGAATCTTTCCCCTTTTGTTTGTGTCTCTTAGCTTCTCTTGGGAGCCTTTAGCTGTCCAGTGTTCTTGGCTGCCTTTTCCTAGCAAAGAACCATGTAGGAAGTTGGCAGGGAAACCTTTTGGGACCCAGTTCCTGAATGGCCTTGACTTTGGTATCATTGTGTAGATTTCCTCAATGGTGCAGTACCCTTCCACTCTCCTGCCTGGGCTTTAAGTTTGGTCGCTGTTCAGAGGTAGATGGAAAAAGGGAGTCTGGGGGTACACTGTTCAGAAGTAGATGGGAAAAGGGAGTCTGGGGGTACACTGTTCAGAGGTAGACAGGAAAGGGAGTCTGGGGTACACTGCTCAGAGGTGTATGGGAACGGAGTCTGGGGTACACTGTTCAGAGGTAGATGGGAAAGGAGTTTGGGACACACTGTTCACCAGTTAGTTTGCTGCCCTACTGAGCTGGAGACCATGCTCTTTATGTCCAGAAGTGTCAGAGTCACTAAAGGAAGTCCCTGGAGTGACGAGCCAATCTAACCTGAACCAGTTATGCCTTTGGTCTGCCTCCGTCCTCGCTCTTGCCTTCTAGCACTTGAGCATTTCCAGAGTTCCCAGAAAACACCGTCTGCTTCTTCACCACAGAACCACCTTGAACAGTGGCTCTCAACCTGCCCAGTGTTGTGACCCTTTAATACAGCTCCTCAGTTTGTGGTGACCCCCAACCATAACATCAGTTTGTTGCTACCTCATAACTGTAATTTTGCTACTGTTACAAGTTGTAATATAATCTGATATACAGAATATCTGCTATGTGACCCATTTGACCCCTGAGGGGTCTCTACTCACAGGTTGAGAAACACTTACCTAGAGCTGTGTGCTTTGAACCTTCTGTACCCTGTTGGCACCATCTTCTTTGCGTATTTGTATATTTTACATGCCTAGAACTGCCTGCTAATACTGGTGAAGAGTCGGTGTGGCTGTTTGTTCTTGTATTTACTGTTGTTGGGGGCCCTGAGAGCACAGAGATAGAACAAACCTTTCTATCAGAGTACACCAGAAATGGCGTCTTTGTCCTTTAGCTGTATAAAGTCGAGGGCATCAAAGGATTTGCTCTTTCCCGCAGTACCTGACTTTTGTTTCCATGGCATTTTAAGGCCATTCTGACTACTGACTTGGTATTTAGCTATCTTAAACTATGAACATCAAGTGTTACCTAAAGACACTTAGTATTTCTGGGAGGAGAGAGGGTGATGAAATAAACAGATCCAAGGTCCAAGGGCCTTCTACTGTGTGGGTTCTTCTTAGAGCAGCGTTTCACGCTCCTTACATCAGCTTCCGAGTGTTGACCCTCTTCAGCTTGTTTTCCAATTCATTAGTCTGGTACAAAAGAACAGTAATTGGCTTTCAAGTTATTTAGGGCTGCACAAAGTTATGAACTCTCTGAAATTCAGCATGTTAAGGGATGTACCAACTTAGTTTTCTGTCTCATCAACTGATGGGAAGGGGAGAGTTAGTGATGATACTACTTGAGCTTTTGATAGAACTATAGATGATTTGTTTAATAATTGGGTAGTACAGTAGTTTGAATGACTGTCCCCCATAATCTCATAGGGAATACCACTATTAAGAGGTGTGGCTTTGTTGGAGTGGGTATGGCCTTGTTGGAGGAAGTGTGTTATTGTGAGAGCAGATTTTGAGGTTTCCTATGCTCAGGGTACCACCAAGTGAGTCAGTCACCTTCCTGTGGCCTGCAAGATGTAGCACCCTCAGCTCCAGCACTGCATCTGCCTGCACACCCACCATGCTGCCTGTCATGATGATAATGGACTGAAACTATAAGTGAGCCACCTCAATGAAATGTTTTCCTTTATAAGAGTTGCTGTGTCATAGTGTCTCTTCACAGCAATAGAAACCGTAGCCAAGACAGAAGTTGGTACCAGGGAGTGCAGCATTGTTGTGATAGAACTGACCATATTTTTGCATGGAATAATATGGACTTTGGGAGTTTGGGTTAGGAAAGCAGTGGAATGGTCTAAGTGCTACTTAACTGGCCATACTAGAATAAGCATGAAAGCCAGTGGTGCTGTGTGTGATAACCTGGAGGGTCAAGAGGTTTCAGAGAAGATGAATGTTAGTGTTAGCATTCAGGTGGTGTGGGATGCCCTTCTGTATATGTGTTGCTTTTATTGGGTGATGAATAAAGCTGTTTCAGCCAGTGACTTAGCAGAGTAGAGCTTGGCCTGAAATCCGAACAGAGATATAGAGAGAAAAGAGACGGAGTCACAAAGACACCATGCAGCTGCTGAAGGAGACAGATGCCGGAAACTCACTGGTAGGTGACATGGTAATATACAGATGAGCAGAAATGGGTTAATTTAAGATGTAAGAGCTAGCTAGAAATACACCTAAGCCATCGGCCAAACATTGTTGTAATTAACACAGTTTCTGTTGGGTCTCAGTGACTGGGAAATGAATGGACAATCTCTGCTTATATTCAGGCATTTACACTGGCCTACTCTTAGGGACCTAGCTGGACACACTAGCAGTAGCAGTCAAGCTGTGACCCTGTAGCTGCTGCTTCTACCTTATGTGTGTGCACTATGTCCCCTTATAAAAGGCAAGCATGGCTGGGCGATGGTGGCGCATACCTTTAATCCCAGCACTTGGGAGGCAGAGATAGGCAGATCTCTGTGAGTTTGAGGCCAGCCTGATCTCAACCAGAGTAAGTTCTAGGACAGCTAAGGTGGTTATACAGAATAACCCTGTTTCAAAAAAGCAAAAACAAAAGACAAGCCAAACCCTTCTTGCCCCCCCTTTTCTCTGTTCTCTCTCAGAGGTGGCCTCTGCACCCCCCCACATGAGCTCTGTTGTATGGTGGTGTGTTGCTCAGTCCACTTCCTGTTGTCTGCAAGATGTAGCACGCTCAGTTCCAGCGCCACATCTGCCTGCACACCGCCATGCTCCCTGTCATGATGATAAAGGGTGGAATTTCTGAAACTGTGAGCGAGCCACCCCAATTAAATAATTTCTTTATTAAGTTGCCATGGTCATGGTGTCTCTTCACAACAATAGAAACCCTAAGTTAGAAAGCAGTTCATTTGCTTATTTATTGAATTTGTTGAATTGGCTTTAAGTGTCAGGCAAAATGTATTCTGATTCAAAGATGAAGAAACCCCAAAATCACAGGATCAGGATAGCAGGGGAAGCAGGTGCACATTGCTAGGATGCAAGGTGGCTAAGTGTGAAGAGATGCATTATGGGAGTATTTATACATCAAAGAAACATGGGACAAGACTTACTAAGTACCTGTGGCTCTCCCTAGTACTTCTCACCCTGGCCCTTACTGTAAACCTCTCCCTCCTAGGTCTGGGCTTCTACTTCCCTTTCCCCAGATTGATCTTGATATAACTCAGTCATTTTGACTATACTGGTCCTTAGTCATCTTGGCCTCTTTGTTGGCGGATTCTCACTTGCTCTCCTTCCCTGTCTCTTCTCATGGTCTGGTTTCGTCTTTGGGCCGTGTTCAGTCTGGACTCTTCCTTCTGCCTGCTTTATTCCTTATATCTCCAATAAAACCCCCTCTACACCTTAGGAGTAGTCAGGTCTTCCTCCTTTTGTTTTCATTCAGAGTGCGCAGATGATAAACAAACAGCCTGGGAGCAAGGCAGCATGATGAGGCTTGCTCTCCCAGGGGGTGGTAGCATCTGAGAATAGAGCAGCTTAGTGAAAGAACAGGAGATGCCTGAATGTAATGTCAAAGAGGCAGAGGACAGAAGCCTCAGTGTTGTATGGGGGTGGGGGGGTGGGGGGCAAAGAAGACGGTGAATTTGTGGAGTGCCTCGCAAAGATCTCACACGTCATGAGTGTGAGTCATGGTCTTGCTGCAATTCCTACATACATGAGGCTTTCCAAGTATTGAGTGGACTCTCAGTTCTCCAAAGTTCATATGTGCTGAATACATCTGTTATGTGAATCGGGTGGAGTTTTCAGGGAAGTGTGTGTGTTTTCACGAGTGTGTGTGTGTGTGTGTGTGTGTGTGTGTGTAGGTGTGCTTGTATTCTGTCATCTTCGGCTGATTTTACACTGGCTTTCACTGGTTTCTTTCACTTACCTATTTCAGTTTGACCTCTGCCATTAGTCTATTAGATTAGCATATAATCTAATACGCATGTATATATTCTACACACAAAATATACACTAATGTGGCCTATTGGGTTACATTCTGCTCTGCTCCTTTGTGGATTCTCTGTGTAATTCTCTAAGAAAACAGCTGCCATGCTCCATGAAAACCCTTGTGCTCTCCATCTGGCTGCACAAACAAGGCCCCTTTGCCGTGAGCTGGTTCTGCCTGGCCCTGGATTCCCCGAGAAGGTGTTCCTGCCCTGGGCTGCGGTGGAACTGAGATGGACAAGGAATTCTAGCTCAGCACTGAAACTCTGCTGCTGAGGTTAATGTGGACTTTCCTAATTAGATTGCTCATAAAAGAGGATGTCCGAAGGACTGAAGGGTCTCAGATTCCTTAGAACTCAGGGCAAGCTGGTAGGGGCATCACACGGGTTTGCTCCCCTAGTGCTGGTTGTCACTAGCTTTCCTATAGTGTTTTCCCCACGAAGATCATAGCATGGCTTACATAGAACAGTACACTCGTTCTGCCTCCTCTTCTGCAGAGTTCCCTGAACTCTAAAGGGAGGATTTGTTGGAGAGACATCCTATATAGGGTCTCTCACTCTCCATGTAATGTCTGGCTGTGGGTCTCTGTATTTGTTCCCATCTGCTTCAGGAGGAAGCTTCTCTGATGGTGGCTGTAATCTATGAGTACAGAGAATATCATTCAGATGGTTTTATCACTATGGTTTGTTTGTTTGTTTATGGCCAGCATTATTTAGTTATATGCTAGTTCTCTGGGCTGTCTAGTTTCTGATTCTTGGTCATCCAAGCAATTCAGGTATGGGTTCTGGAGTGGGCGTAAGTCAAATCTGATACTAGTTCTTTACTTCCTCAAGCTCTGTATAACTAACTATTCACGATTGCTGTAGCATATCCTACAGGCAGGTCACTATTGTTGGTCAAAGGGTTGGTGACTAGCTTGATGTTTACAGTTTTCTTTAGCTAGTGTGTTGAGTACCTACCTTCCTGTATCAAAATAAAACATAGAGATGAGCTCTATGTAAGAACTTCAAAATTTATTCAAAAGATAGTTATCGTTGAGTGATGGTGGTGCACATTTTTAATCCCTGCACATGGGAGGCAGAGGCAGGCAGATCTTTGGAAGTTCAGAGCTAGCCTGGTCTACCTAACAAGTTCCAGGAAAACCAAGGCTACAGAGAGAAATCCTGTCTCAAAAAAAAAAAAAAAAAAAAAAAAACAAGAACAAAAACAAGCCAAAACCAAGCACTCTGAAACAAAGAAAGAAAGATAGTTATCAAAGGCCTATTACTAGTGCTCTGATCACTGCCTTCAGGACTGGGAACAGTATGAGTGGTACTCAGCAGACCGATCGTTAATGAGAACTCAACCCATTTGAGACCCAGAGAAGAAAGTACATTAGAGAAAGCATGCCAAGTGCTAGGTACTAGATATGTATGCCATTGAACACGCTGGTTCTTGGATTTCTCTTAGGTTGTACAAAGGAAGGATTCTGTCATAGAACACATACTCCCTTTCTGTCAAGAATACAGAATTCTGTGGTCATTTTTTTTTTCTTAAGAGAGCCTCGAACATGGCTATCCCTTCCAGACTACCCAGATATAAGTTGCAACTATTATTATTTTTGTCCATATCTATTAAGGTTTTAATTTAGTCATGGAATATAAACTTATTAGCCTGGCTTATTGTGATATTTGAAGCAAAACTCACCAGCAAAGACTAAAAAGAAGTAGCCACTTGGCCAAAAAGCCTATTTTGCTGCATATTTTTAGGGAAATATTATTTGGTTACTTTGAAGTAAAATCCAAAGCAATAACCCATTTTCTAGGTGAAAATTACTTAACCAAAATGAATAGAAATGTATTTACTTCTCTTGGTCCTATTTTCATTCTTTCATTTCTTTCTGCCTAACTTATGTGGCGTTAAATATCATAGTCTAAGATAAATGTTATGAAATTCATAGTTTATTCTTTGGTCATAATATTTAAAGACAAAATATGGCATCATATCTAATACCAGACTTATTTACAGGCAGTGTTTGGCCCAGGGGATGGCAAACATACACCACATATAGATCCTCCTCGAAGGAAGAGCAAGTCCAGAGACACAAGCACGAAGAATCGTGGTGGCTCAATGACAGCACCAAAGTCAAGGTCAATTCCTGTGGCTCTGGGGCATTTGCTCCAAGGACAGGAACTCAGACCTTTAGAGGCCGACTAAAGTCAATGTGGTGTTCATCTATTAGCCAAGAAGTATGGCTCTGCGCTTTGCCTGGTACCAAGGGAGTGTCTGCCCCATAGACCTGCCACTCTTCCTGATGGAAGCAGTTTGGTGTAAGATTCTGCTCCTCTCCTGGGTGTTAAGGCAATATGCTTTGGGGCTCAGTTTGAGAAACATTGGGGTTTCGTGTGTGTGTGTGTGTGTGTGTGTGTGTGGTAGCAGTGATGGAGGGGGTGGTGGTCTTAAGCAGAGGCTGCAGGAGAAATCAAGGGCAATGACCAGAATGGGACAGCTAGGTTTCTGTGCCTCAATGGTTCTGAACCCTGAATCCTGACAGACAGGATGTTCACCGTGATGTGTTTGCAGGCATGTGTCCCTGGCTGTTGTCAATCTTGGGAATGCTGGATAGGGAAAATATCATTAACAAAATCAACTGAAATGATGTTAACAATGAGCATCAGATTTGGGGCCTGAAATGCAATGGGAGGTGGTTGTTAAGGAGTTTAACTATGCCAGTTTCCAACTCCGAAAAGTGAAGAGAGAAAAAGAAACACTAACCACAGTCCTTGGAGGACACACGGGCTAGCCTTGTCACAGGCTAGCCTTGTCACAGTCCCGCACGTGCAAAGCTAACAGTTTCTGCGGGCCTTAAACTATAACTGCTTTGAGATGATTTCACCACATTGAAGAATGTGGGTGCTCGGAGGAAGCACACCTGTGAAAAGCTTGGTTTGCAGCACTTCCCTGCATTTAGTCCTGTGACTGACACGGACAAACATCTCCTCTAGTGGTAGCACTGTCAGAGACCGTGGATGCTCTGTGTGGTACACACAACACAGGGACCCTTTGAGCTGCTTGGGGGCAGGGGATGGGAGACACTCGTTTTGTTAGGTGGATTTCCTTCCATTAAACCTATTGGTTATAGTCTGTCAGAAAGACAGGCTTCACACTGAGAAGGACCAGTCTGAATCCCAATTGCATGCAACACTTTTCTTTAAGTTTTTCAAAGTAGTTACTTGAAACTTATACAGGTGGTAGACTTGGCTTTTCACTGTGCTGAGCGATGCCTCCTACATCTTGATCTCAAGAGACTGAAAGATGTCCAGAATATTCTCAAAAGCCATGTGGAACTGAGCTGTTGCTCGTGATGAATCTACAGGAAATATCCGGAACTCTTAGCTTGCTTGTCTTCTTTCAAAGGCTCCTTAGACACGAAAGGTAGACAAATAAGGAAAAGTGAAAGATGGGAGAATGTGGAAGACTTGAAAGTAGGTCCTTGGATGATATCAGGGCAATGGGTATTTTAAAAAAATGTTTCAATCCCTCATTACTGTTTGGTTTTCCTTTAACAGAGAGTTCCAAGGATTTGAATCACTGTCTGGTCGTGATAGTCAGCCACCATTCCTCCTGTGGACTTGTCTCTCGTCGTCAGTTACTAACCTGGAGGGGGAGAGAGGTCATGATGGGGCCTTACTCCAGAGTTTGTCTTTATTGTCTGCTAGTTTGGCCTCTGACATAATTACCGCTTCTAATTTAATAAACATATGGAATTACTTGTTCTAACCGTGACTGTGGAGTCGGAGTTTATATTTCCTCTAATAAGATTACAGAGCTTCATGAAGCCGAGAGAAAATCTCTTTCGTATCATTAAAGAATCGCTCAGAAGCATTTTGAAGGCAAAGATTTGAGCACAATATTTTCATTCTCACTAAGATGGGGGAGGGAGGGAGATGAGGAGAGGGCTCTGCAGGAAAAGACGTGCTGTATAGGCACTAGGAGCTGAGCTTAGATCCCTAGAAGTCCTATGGAAGTCCAAGGTGTGGCTGCGCCTGCCTGCTACCCCAGAGCTGAAGGCTGAAAGCAAACATTAGGGACAGGAGGGTCCCTGGGACTTGCTGGCAGTGAACCTGGCAAATGTGTGAGACCCCATCCCTGAAAAGCACGCTGGAGAGCAAGAGAAGAGGACAGCTGATGTTGGATTGTATATATAGCTTATTTGCAAACATTCTGGCAATTGTTTTGCATTTTAATCATATACCAGATATGCAAATAGAGATGTATATTTAAAATGTGCGTAAAAATGCCATGTTAAAATAGTTTCTCAAATTTATTTTAGTGGTACGTCATATGAATTCCAAATATAAATATTATAAAAGAAGCTTATGCTTGGGTGATGTGTGTTTGTGCTCGCGCGTGTGTGTGTGGTATAACAGAGCTCTTTGCTTTATCAAATAACTTTCCGTGGAGTTGATTTAAGCAGCATTCCCACCCAGTCATTTTAACAGAGGATTACGGTATAAAAGAATCACTAAGGACTTTTATGTACACTCAACTTCTTGGGTTCATTTTTGCCGAGTGAAGTAAGGCATTCCGTATTTGTCTTCCATTCTGTGGCTATTGTAAGGTACTCTGTGTGTGGGAGCCTGGATTTCGGCATGCTATTTCAAACATACTCTTCTCTTTGTGTCTTTTTGGAGAAGCTGCTACTTAGGCTGGATTTACTGTGTAAAAAGATAACACCATGGTACATGATGTTCGTGCTGTGGGGCCATGCAGGAGGGCTTGAATATGAGCTATCTGCACAGCCTTGGTCCCAGGTGGGGCCACTTTTAAAGGTAGTGGAAATTTTGGAAGATGAGGCCAGGTCAGAAGAAGTAGGTCAAAGGGAGTATGCCTTGGGAGGGGATACCCGATCTCTGGTCCCTTCATTGCCCTCTACTTCCTGTTTGCCAGGAGGGGAGCAGCCTCCCTTCAACATGCTCCTGCCTCCGTTATGTCCTGCTCAAGAGCATGGAACTCCTTAAAACCATGAACCAGAATAAAGCCCATCCTATAACTTGTTAATAGTAGATATTGTATCACAGTGATGCAAAAACTAGTGTAATAACATCGAATCACACTAGCAGCGAAGGAAGGGCTTCCTGAGTGACAGTTGATCTTAGTTTTGAAGGATGACTATTAACCGGTTTGGAGAGAAGAAAGAACATCTAAAAATTTGAGGGTAGTGTATATGAACCCTCATGTCACATCACAGGGCAGTGGTGGCACAAGCCTTTAATAACAGCACTCAGGAGGCAGAGACAGGCGGATCTCTGTGAGTTTGAGGCCATCCTCGTCTACAAGAGCTAGCTCCAGGACAGTCTCCAAAGCTACAGAGAAACCCCTGTCTTGAAAAACAAACAAACAAACAAACAACAACAACAAATGTCATATCAGAACAATGTTTAGGACTTTGTGTGTGATTGAAGTGACCTTGGGAAATGAGGAGAATGGACTCTCTGTTTCATGGTTATTCACTAGCTGGTCTATCTCCTTTGCTGTTTCTTATTTCTCTCCCTCAATGTTTTACCCTCTGAGTCTCCTTGGTCCTTTCTGCCTGCTCTCATGGTTTTATTATTTTATTTGACCTCAAGGACTTTCATCATATGATAATACAGTGTCCTGTTCCACCAGATTGTGCCAGAACAAGCATCATTTGCATGTGCATATGGTGTATTGTGTATGCATGTGTGTGTGTGTGTGTGTGTGTACATATGCACACACTTCTGTCTGGGGCAGCAGAGATTAGTGCTGGGTATACCTTCCTCTATTCCTCTCCATTTTAATTTTTATAAAACAGGGCTTCTCACCAAACTAATTGCTCATGAATTGGGCAGGATCAGTGACCCTCAGACCCCAGGGGTTCTCCTCTTTCTACTTCCTAACCTTTGGGCTTACAGGTGCAGGCATTTTTATCTGAACATTTTATGACTACATTGTGCCAACTGGGGCATCTCACCAGCTCCAAGGCAAAGAAGAGAAGTCACCAGATAAATGATGCTGCCAAGAGCTTGATCTTGAGCTCCCCAGCCTCTGTACCTATGAGAAGATAAATGATTCAGAAATCACCTGCTCTCAAATGTTCATGTATAAGGGCACAGCCAAAGTCAGATAGCTCCTCACGGCTGGGTATGTCCACAGCTCTCAGAAGGGGATAAGCTACCCTAAATATTCTCCTGCTCAATCATTTCAGCATTTATATTTGGGTACTTAAAGATCATTCTGACTGAAATTTTAAAATATAAATGATCGACTTCCTCCCCTCGCCTGCCACACCCAGACTTCTTCACTTGAGGGGATGCTGCTCCATCTTCTAGTTGTTGAAGCCAGAGTACTTAAATATTTTGTTTTTCTTTGTTGAGGTCAAATTCGCAGAACATAAAATGCATCATCTGACTATGCTACAGTGTGAAAACTCAGTGCCTTGTAATAAATTCATGATATATTGCACGTTACCCCCAAAGCCGTCTCTCTCCTGCACACGTCACCATCATTCTCTGTCTCCCCAGGCCCCAGCAAGGACTGATCCATTTTCTGTAGTCACACATGCCCTACCCACGTAAACAGAGCTGCTCTGGGATATGTGTCTTTGCATCTGGTTTATTTCACCAAGGATAATGTCTTTGTGGTTTGTCCATTATAAATTTAGAGTGCTTGTAACTTCTTTCTTTCACACCTCATGCAGATCGATCAAGAAATCCTAGGAGCTTTATCCTCAAAATGTATCTCGAGTCTGAACTCTTCTCAGTTCCTCCATTGCTTTTGCTTTGTGTGAGGCATTCATTCTCGTGTTTCCCTGTAGCATGGCCATTACCTGATACCCGCGTCCCTGACTTAGCATTACCTGTCTGTGTATGCTTCCCAACATACCAGCTTGATGTGTTCCAAATATGAAACAGATTGTTACTCCTCTCCTCAAAGCCTTGCCCTGGCTTGCTATCCCTCTCCAAATCAAAGCCAAAATCTCTACCATGCCAAACAGGGCACTTGGGCTTCTCAGAACTTTCCAGAGTTGATGCGGTATTGTTCCCATTTAGACAGGCCTATACTTTTCCTTGCCACTGAGCCACACAGGTCTTGCTATTCGTCCAATGCATCGTCATCCCGCTTTAAGGACTTTGGGAACACCCTTACACCTTTCTGGAATGCTGGCTGGCTCGCGTGTTACCCACTCACTGGGGGCCAGCCAGGCTTTCTCCTGCACCACTGGGGGTTGTAATGTCTGCCACCTGCAATCCAATATTGCTTACTTTTCTTCTGTTTCTTTCCAGTGGGTAACAATATTCTCTAATTTGTCCTAGCCATTATTTATTTTCATTCATTTTTTGTAGGTGTGTCTCTCCAGCCAAAATGTGAATTCTACAGAGTACAAATGTCCGTTTCTTCTGCTGCTACATGCCAAGAGGCTAGGACGGTATACTTGACACTCAGTCATTGCTTGAAAAGTACTTGCTGACTTAAAAACATCAATCAAAATATCAAGCAACATTTGTAGAACTCACTACCGTTCATTTAATGACTGGGTTATGTGCTATGCTTGCATTATCATCCCACCTCGTTCTTAGCAACACCTCCGGGAGAGGAGCATTGTCCCCACCTCCAGTTGAGAACACATCTGGGGAGCGAATCGCATGTCCGAGATTTCATGGCTCATAAAGAGTCAGACATTCAGGACGTTGACTCTTCCCCATCAGCAACTTTGAATTACTAAGTCATTTGGTACGGTGAGTTCTTTCTGTTTGTTGTTACTGATTTGTTATATTTTCTTTTAAATAAAGTTGAGCTGGGGAATTGCTTACAGTTTTAGAAGGGAGTCCATGACCATCACGGTGGGAAGTGTGGCAGCAGGCAAGTTAGCATGGTGCTGGAGCAGTAGCTGAGAGTTAACATCTTACCCAAAAATAGGAGGGGGAGAGAGAGAGAGAGAGAGAGAGAGAGAGAGAGAGAGAGAGAGAGAGAACTGGGCTTGGTGTGGGTTTTTGTAATCTCAAAATCTATCCCCAGTAACACACCTCCTCCTCCAAGCCCACACCTCTTACTTCTTCCCAAAACAGTTACACCAACAAGGGACCGAGCATAAAAAAAAATATGAGCTTATGGGTTATTCTCATTCAAATGATCACATTTCTCTCTCTGGTTCCTATAAGTTTCTGGCCATATCAATGCAAAATGCATTTAGTCTTCAAATATTCCCATAGTTTTTCACGCTCTCAACACGGTTTGAAAGTCCAAGTCTCTTCTAAGACTCAAGGTAATCTCTTAATTGTAGCCCCCTATAACAATCAAAGAGTAAATTACATGCTTCCAACATACAATGGCACTGACTCTTCGTCACCATTCCGGAAGGGAGGAATGGGACATGGTAAGGAACTACTGGACCAAAGCAGGACTGGAACCCAAGAGGGCAAACTCCAAATCCAGTGTTCTCAAGGGACCCAGAGACCCCAATGCTTGTGCTTTGTCATCACCCACTAATAAACTGGCTTTCAGTGTTGTCGTTTTGGCTTTCGGTAATTCAGAGGGACGAAGCTTAGACTCACCCATCCTTCAAAGACACTTCTTTCTCCTTCCACGTGTTCTTTTTAAGCCTCCTGTTCTACAGCTAGGTGTGCAGAACCTGGCTTCTCACCTGGCTTCTCACCTCTGGGGCCTCTGAACTCTTCTGTAATGACTGCGCATAGCCTTCATGTGTGTCCAGTTCTGTTCCCCTTCGGCCACATGGTCTCCTGCAGCCCAACACAAAACTGTAAACTTACTTAAAGCAATATGGGGTTTTCTTTTGGGTGACTCTATTGTGTTCTACTTGGGTGTTAACTGGTAAATGAGAACATTGTGTTCCAATGACAAAAGGCTGGACATGCCTGAGAACTGATATGTCATTTACTGACTGACTCTCAGCAAAATTCATGAGATCCAGGGATTGCATTAGCTTCAAAGGGTGTAAGGCAGGCATGGAAACCACCAGGGAGGAACTGATTTGGGAGGAAGCTGAGGCTGGAGTGACCTTATCAGGAGGCAAACCTGATAAGAGATTAGAGGAGACCTCTGAAAACAGCCAACACAACTGGCCTAAGATGTGTGGTTCAACAGATTGCTGTTTAGAGACTGTGAGGAGGCCTAATATATAATCTTAAAAAAGAATAGACAAGGTCAGCTTGGTCTAAAGAGCAATTTCCAGGATAGACTCCAAAGTTCCGGGATAGACTCATGTCTTCACCGACTCTTAACATGGTCTCATCCCCACAGAGCAGAAGATACTGGCTGCACTGTGACCTTAAATGTTAGTGGCTATCTCTTCTTTTTTTCAAAGTGGAGACTGGTGAGCAGGGCCTTAGGACAATGCACTACAGAGCTGAGTAACTGGGAAGCAAAGGCAGTATGCTTTTTGTTTCTTTAAGTGCTTCGTGTTTATTTGTTTGTTTGTTTTCTGAGAAAAATGTCTTGGAATGAGAATTCAAATTTTCTCTTCTGTTATAGTTGAAGGCTCTGGCCAAATCTAGACCTTTATTTAACCAGTTCACATCCTGGGATTCTGGGACACTGTTCTGACTTTTTCCAACTAAGAGCTTAAACTTGAGTGCAAAGGTGGCTCCGGAAGATTCCTGAAGACAGCTTTTTGGAAGGCAGTTAACTCAGGTTGCCAAAACTTCCACCGCATGCTGAGCTGGCTCCTCCACGGGAACCGGAGCCGTCAACTCTTCCTTGCTTGGCAACGGGAAGAGTTGATAAGGGGTCTGTTTGCTGCCTCCTATCCCAAGTTTGATATGGGAGAGAATTTTATTTCACAAAAGCATACTCGGGCGACTAGAGCTGCATTAATAAGTAAGAGTCTCTTTAGACTCGGGCCATCTTGAAGAGTCAAATTCGAGAGTGTTTTAGGATAAACACATTTCTAAGCCCTCCTAACGCCAGCTAATATAGTCATAGTTTGAGAAAGGAAATGTGTCTGAATAAAACAGCTGTGAACGCCACAGAGAAATTCTCATGGAAGATAAATCACTACGAAAAGATGTGTGTATATCCTTCCTATCAGTTTGATCTAGTGATTCAGCAACCATAGTTCAAGATAAAGGAAACCACAGATTAAATCTTAGTCCTTTGGATTAAAAGAGGCTCAAAATTATTTACAGTGTCTTTTCTGTCGTTACAGTGAGGCAATTACTGTTCAAGTTCTCTGATACGGAGCTGTGCAGGTCCCTGCAAGGGCCCTACCTAATTCATAGGAGAGATGGCATTGTGATGATCATTTTGAGCAGCAGTTTTACAGAGATCCCAATTATTTTTGCAATCTCTCTATAACATAGCCCCCCCCCCCGCCCCCGGGAAAGAAAGGTGGGGCTGTCTGTGCCTCTCTACTCTGCAAGGACTGTTCAGTGTTCACACCCTTGAGATTTGATGATCTACTGTTACTGCATATATGCATTGCTGTTCTTTGTACTCTGTCTGTTGTGATTAACACGGCCTCCCTCTTCCAAGGGTTTAGGGTCTTGTAGGAGACTGTCAGCAACTGAGCAATAGCCATGCCGAAAAGGCAGTGTGCTAGCGAGGTGGGAGACCAGCAGAGAACTCATCTTGCTAGTGGGGATGGAGAAGTGGGTTCCTGGGAAGTGTCTGGTAAGGGCCACCCAGCACTGACCCACATGTGCTAATTGTGAACAAGCCACATTTCCATCTTGCTAAGTGGTAGATTGCAACTTTGACAGAATATCACCTCTGAGTGTCAGTTCACTGGCTTCCTACCTTCTGTCCTGCTCCTTTCTCCTTTTAGTTCAGTGTCAAGAAGTTCACTAAAACCAAGCGAGATGCTCTACATATTAGGGTGCCATTTTATAACATGACTGCGTTGGTTTGGAAGTCTATCTGTTTGAGAAAAATCATTTGCAGAGAGACAACAGAGGTGACTCTCACTACATTTGTATAACGTTTCTAGAAAATATGTTAATGGGAATGATACGATGGGGCTAACAATACTCATTCATATGTTCAGTGGCTAGTGCCAACTTTTTCTAGACAAACTTCCAGAGTCAAAAGGTGAATTTGGACATAGTCTGTCAGAGAGAAAGACAGAGGGACATAACGACATAGCCTGACACACCCTTCCCCCAGAGAACTCAGAAGATCTGGGAGCCATTGGAGCTCTGTGTTTCAGCCATGCAGTCCTGGTATGTTGCTACAGCAGCATCATACGTTCACCCAGGTCTGGCATGGGGGCTCCCAGTGGAGAAGATAGCCTAGCAAAAGTTGCTCTTGCACCTCAACTGCCCACTTCCATTTTTGCTGCCAGGGCAAGAATTTGGGAGGCCCAGCATGGGGACCTTTTGCCTTTTAAAAACCGCATTGGAGAAGGGTAGGAACCCACAGATTAACTTGCTTTCATGTTATGGAATGTTGCATATGAAGAAAAAGAAAGAAGCAGCCCTGGAGTGGTTTACTAACACCCACTCCTAAGCAGCAGGGAGAAGAGTCTATGGTTTATTGGTGGGATATTTTTAAGACAAGAGGCATTTCCTTTCAAGTGACAAAAAAAAAAAAAAAAAAAAAAAAAAACAAAACTCCAAAACATATAAACCTCCAACTCTCACTTTATTTTCTCAGAGATTTGAGAATTTTCCCTAAACCTCAAATTTCAACGAGCAGCATCCTGTAACCACATGCTTCTTTTTCGGTTGCCCAAGGCCTCACAGTTTGCTTTTCAGCAATGACAAAATCATGCATATTTCTCTAACCTTATAACAAGATCCTACATTTATTTAAGGATGTGTTAAGCTATTAGTATTATCAAATTGTAAACTGGATAAATGAAGCAAACTGCAAAAAAAAAAAATAGTATGTGTCTACAATAAGTGTGTATTTGGTGGATAAAGAATATATGAGTTTGGGCTAGAGAGGTGGCTGAGTGGCTAAGAGCTTAGGCTGCTCTCTAGGAGGACCTGGGTTCAGTTCCCAGCACCCACGTGGTGACTCCCAGCCTCCTGTAACTCTAGTTCCAGAGGACCTGATGTTCTATTCTGATCTCCAAAGGCAGGCACATGCATGTACATGGTGCACTTACACACATGCAGCTGGAGTACTCAAATATAGAAAATAGAGCTAAATTAATCTTTAAAAACAGGAAATGAGTTTAAGTTTGACGCCGTCTATCTTTGAAACTGTATACTAGTAGCATATCTCTGAGCACTTCCCAGCACTCTGTTATGTTTTGTTTCAGTTTGATTACCATTGCTATGATAAATACCAAGGCCAAAAACTTGAAGACTTGAGGAGGAAACATTTATTTCAGCTTACAGGTTACAGTCTATCACTGAGGAAAAGCAGGACAATAACTCAAGGCAGGAACTTGACAGGCCTTCTTGCTATTCTATGTATCATCGCCTTTGACCAAGGAACTCACTGACTGCCAACAAAATACTGCAGAACCCATGGAGGAATGCTACTTGATGGTTCATTCGCCAGCACACGCTTAACTGACTGGCTTATACAGCCCAAGACCATCTGCTCAGAAAATGATGCCACCCACAGTGGGCTGGGCCCACCGGCATCAGTGAACAATGACGGTGATCCCCCACAGACCATTCTGAGCTGGAACATCCCTCAGCTGAGATACCCTGAACCTTCTAGGTCAAGTTCACAGTTAAAGTTAACTAAGGCATGTTTCTTCTGAAAAGGAAGATTGAGTGAACTACATTAAATTCAGACATGGCACCCAGCACATGTGTAGATAGTTGCTGGGGGTTTATACAATGGCACCCAGCACATGCATAGACAGCTATTGGCAGTTTATACAATGAGTAACAGAGAAGTATGATTTACCGTCCGCCATGGTTGGGTTCTTTGTTTTCCTGCGGTGCCCTGGACGGCACTCAGTCTTGTACAGGTTAGACAATGGGTTCTCCTGCTGAGCTGTGCCCCAGCCCTGTTATTCCACTTGCTTTGTCTTGAAATGACCCATTCCTTTTCAAACAGGAAATTTTCTTAAAATCAAGCAAAAAGATTTAGATTTTAATCTATTTTCCAAGGCACCTAGTTTTAGGAAGCTAAATTGATGCAGAGTTTCTGTGAACAAGACTTTATCATTCATCTATTGTTTCATTGATTCTCATCCAAAACCCAAGGAAGAGATGCTGTGACTAGCCCCAGGATGATCCTGAAGCTTGGAGAATAATTCAGAGTCCAAAATTCCAGGAAGAACAGAAGAGTGGGCAAGAAAGAAGACTTCAAAGCATCCAAAACCCAGCATTCAGTCGTCACTCTAGGGTGATTTCCCTGTAGCCAGAAAATTATCCAGATGAACATCAGCTATTGCTATCCAAGGTTAACTACTGATGAGAAGTTTGTTATTGATAGTGAACCAATAAAAGAATCTGGACTTACTGTTCCACAGTCGAAAACTCCAGGAAACCACTGATCTCTTCTGAAAAAAGAATGCAGGGTGGTGAAGGATTCCCTGTTTGGGAGGAAAATGGTTTTCTGTATTACTGGTGACTCACATCTTAATCCGCTTCTAATGGGTCCTCTGATATATTCTGTAGCAGGTGACTATGTAATATCGTTTGTGCCGACTCTTGCGGACATCACTGGCTTTAGGAGAGCCACGGAAGCACTCGGCCTTCCCCACACTTCCCCTGTCTCCTTGCTCCTAGGAGTGTATCACTTACCAAGAAGCAGGGAGGGAGGTAGAAGCATTCCTCATCACCAGGATATGGTGGCTTTGTGGAACTTGGCGCCTTGGATCCAGTCGCCCAACCCCCACCCCGTCGTGTGGCAATAGCAGTGCAGAAGCATCTCTGCCGCCATGTGACACTGTGGCTTGCTGCTTTGACTTTATCTTATCAGTTGGTCAGCTTTGGTTCACACCATCTCTCTCCCCAAGATTGCCGCCACAAACCCCAGTGTTGAGAAGAATAAATTCTGATAAGCCCAACAACTCTGAGAGAAAAATGTGGACTCTGAGGTCCACACAGACCATGAAGACTGTCACATGAAAGGCTCCTGGCGATATTTATATGACTCTCTCCCCATCTAAAGCTGGTCTTTTGCTTTCATAAATTGTCCTGGCTGGCTTTTCACTAACCCAGAGAGGTGAAATAATTCTTTGTAAAGAGTTCTTTAGTCACACATGATTCAAAAATTGACCGAGATCAAAGCCAGTCAGCTGCTGGTGGTCTTAGCACCGTGTGTTTCATGCAAATGGCGTGGCTTGTTGCGTTCTCAACTGGAGCTGTTGGTTTTTTTTACATCCCTCCTGCAGATAATGGGACCCTCTGATTCTGTCCCCACACAAGGAGCTGCTCTGTGCCTGATCCCATTTTCCTCAGGAGTTGGTACAGGTCTGTCTGAACATGAAGTCATTCTGACATTCTTCTCAATAGTACCTGAAGTTTTATGAAGGATGGGGTCATTCTTGGCCCTAGGGGGTCTGGGATTGTGGGGGAGGGAGGTGGGGAGTGGAGCGGAGAAATGCCTCATTGTTCAGACCTTCTCTGTCGCTCCGATTTTCCCTTTAGGAGGGTGGGATGTATTAAAGAGGCCCAAAGGGGAGATTTAAGCAAAGCAAGAACAAGGAGAGCAGACAGTCCTCCTTTGTGGGGATATTGCTCGCTTACTCTTGGGCTGTCTTATGCCCTTACATTTTTCATTTCAAATATATGGGCACAGGAGGAAATGATGTGTGGGAGACATGGGAGATAGAGCTTGACAGCCAGGCTGAAACAACAGCAGTAGAATAACACCAGGCTGGCCACTCCTGTGCATCCCTCTGTCGTGCGCAGAGCCACAGAGCAGTTCCGGGACCTGCCACACACAGACACAAGCCAAACAGACGGCACTGAGGGGGCTAAATTCCTCACGACACAGAGCGGCTAAGAGGACGGTGCCAGACAAGTGAGGCCAGAGGCCCATGGTGACCTCTCTCTATGTTCCTGTTGGTCACTGCAGGGATTGATTCATAGAAGGCCCCCTCTGTCAGCTAAGACCAGGACAACACATGAACACTCCGGACCAGTTGTGCAACTACATCTGTCTGAAACAATACCTTCAGTGGCTTGGAAGAGACAGTCATGAAGAGACACGGACAGGGTAACCTCACGGCTGGCAGTGAAAATTCACCATTGCTCTGAGGGTGCACGGACACCCACACCTAGCACATCACTCTGGGTAAAGTGGAACTGGCCGTTTCATTTTGTCTGGAAGCATCTGCTTTCTCGGGAACCTCAGCAGTCCCAGTAATGGGGCCTTTCCATTCTAGCTTACAAACACACTCCATAGCCCTACAAAACCTTCTTTCCCCAGTTACCTTTACACGCATAGACTGTAATAATCACCCAAGCTCTTTCAGGAGGCTGGCAATGACAGGAACGTAAGGGGTGGGCTAAACTTGTAGGAGAACACTGTTTACTCACATCGCGGGAATATTGGCAGAGAAGTCTAAAGAACACAAACTGGTTTTCCGTCACTGGTGTATCAGCTCACACATCACTGGGGTTGTAAGTCAGCCTGCCCTCTCTCCTGCATAAGGAGCAAATGATACTTTCAAAAATGGAAGCATCTGGTTAAATATTAAATAGGAGAGCCATTCTTCTGAGGTCTCATATTGGCAGCGCATAAGTAGCAGTTAAGTCAGACGGCCGTTGACTTTGACAGCCACGCATTTATGGTGCCGCATAAATAATAGTTGGCAGCGACTCCCTGGCAATCTCTCGGCATCTCGCCCCTCTTTGCACTTTCTGCATTGGTTTATGCACACACACACACACACACACACACACACCCCATCGTAATAGCTATTGTCTTCCCCTCCCCTCCCTGGTTCTTTCAACAGATGTGTCCATTTTTAGTTAATGCAGAGGAAACGGCAGCTTTTAAAGGTAGCCTTTCGCAGCGGGGAAAGCTGCATTAACTGTAAAAACCTTTTAGTTGTGCAGTTTTGATATTCCGCCTCCCCTCCCCAGACACTGCTTTCCTGTGTCTGCATTTCTCTTTAAGCCCTTAGAAGGGCTAGCTGAGGGGTCAGCAAAGGTACAGCTCATAGCAGCAGCAGCAGCAACAACAGCTGAGACACTTTCGTTTGCATGACCTTGCCCAGGGAATAGCAGCAAGAGAAGCCCTGGACAAAGTAGCATTTGTGCATTCAAAAGCGCTTCTGGGTGTTTGTCGTGTTAACCTGCACTCGGAACACTAATGGTGTTTGTCTTGGCCAGTGGCCAAATCAAAGCAGATTCGCATCTGAAGCCCTTGAAACAACAGCAAACACATTCAGACTGAACGTGAGCAGATGTGAGCAGTACACAAGCTCACGGGACTGAAGTCACAGGGCGGGAAGCTTAGGCTGGAAACCCACCTCAGACGAATCCACACGGCAGAGACACCACGCGTGTCTGCAGTGTGGGACAAGCCCTTGTTGGAGCATTGGACCATTGTGACTCTGGAGAAGTAACTCAAGGAAAAGGATTCGCAACCATTTGGAATGTAAAACACACTTTCCAGGATGCTGGCTCCTTATGCTAACTCCGGAGGAGAAAACAAATCTCAAAGATGGAGGTTGTGGAACAGGGTCCTGGGAGGCACGGGTTATCCGAACCCACCTGGTTTCCTAAGCCCTCACACATCAAACAGCAAATGGACCTGGTCAACAGTTGATGCCACAAAAATACAAATCCCTCTCTCCCACCAAAGTACTGCGGATGCAATAAGGATTCTAATGGACTCTCTGGAAGTTTATAAATGGGGTGGGGGTGTGTGAGGGTCATTGTTTGATACTGGCAACAGAGGAACCCTTTCTATGGGTTACTCCTCTCTTGTTGCTCATTAGCATATTGGATTAAGGGAACATCTTACAACAGACAGATTTTCTATGCCCAGCCACTCCCACCCCAGTCTAAACAAAACCTTCCATGTGCTCAGAGAGAGAGCTGTGCTAACCCTTGTGCAAATGCTCAGGCTCTATTGGATTAAGGGAAAGATTTTACCACAGACAGCTTTCCTGCTGACTCTTCCACATCAGGGAACATCACTCTCTGTACCCTTTTAACTGGAGCTGGTAACCGCTTGAGAGATAAAATCATTTATCAAACACATTGAACAGCAGTTCTGAGGGACAGGACACCACACAGCATTCATGGCACCCAGTGTCGGCAGCTCTCTGTTAAGCAATCCTCATCAACGAGGAAATAAATGTCACTAGAACAACCTACCAAAGTCTGAGCAGAAGTACTGAGAATTTCTACAAATTCTTCCTGCGGATGAGCTCTTCCAACTGGTCACTGTCCTCTCTACTCCCTGGTTGAGCAAACACACAGAGCAAACGGCGGTCATCGGCGTCGCCTGGAGAAGTTTGAAATAGCTTGGATTTCAGTATAGCCGGTGTGATATTTGACTTAGGGGGCTTGAGCACTCCTCGAGTGATCCCAGTGACTGCGTGGTATCAGGCCCCGCTGCTAGGCCCACGTCATCTTCCCTGGGAATGTCTTCCCTACCCCTGCGCATCTTGCCTCCTCTCTCCAGGCTCACGCCAGCTCGTGGGCACTCTGTGTGTTTGCCAAATGAACCAGACTGAGACAATATTTACTAACAGCCAGAAATGACCTGTGTTCCTGGAAGGCCGGAGACTCCAGAGAAACATCGCAGAGCTTATATCAGGTTTCTATTGCTGCCATCGTAAATTAGCCCCAATTTAGCGGCTTGAAACTGGACCCATTTGCTCTCTCGCGGTTCAGCAGGTCAGAAGTCTCAGACTGCTTTTCCCAAAGTAGAATCAAGGTGTCAGTGGGCCTCATGCAGCAGGCTCTTGGGGACAGCACACTCCAGATTTAGTCAGTGCTAGGACTGTGGGGTATATGGGGGAACTGGCCAATGACCAGGATGGAACAGGAGCCCACCTCTCCTATCACTGTGTCCTCGCATCTCCAAAAGCCGGCGCTGGTGGGCTGAGCGCTCACGTTTCTAGTCCTCCTGACCTCCCACTTTGCTTTTCTTCTTGTCTCACTGACTTGCTCACCTTCCCTTTCTGCACATAAAACCCGGCTAATCCTGTCAGGTCACCTGGATAATTCAGGATAATCTCTCTGTTTGAAAGCCTGATTGGTAACCTTACTTCTATCTGGAGATTATGGTAGATAGGATGGCAGGGTGGGGTGGGGTAAGAACCCTGGGATGGACCGATTATAAGCTAGAGCTTAGAATCCCCATGTGGACAATAAACTGCTGGCAGTCAGGGTCATCCACAGTAGACCACTGCTTGCAAAAGATAAGAATCTTAGTGGTGGCCATAAATGTCCACAAATGACGGGCCCTGTGACTGACAGCAAATCTGGGGAAAGTGGGCTGGTGTTTATTTGGGGATTTACAGTTTACAAAGAATGTTGCCCGGGTTGGATTAGATGTTTGAATGCAGGCTCAGTGCAAAGGGTGGGCAGTGGAGCCCGGAGCTGCTCAGGGACTGCTGGGAGCTAAGGAAGGACTTGAGCACTGGGCCTTCCTGCTGGGCTTTCCCTGGTTATAGGCTGGAAAGGCGCTGCTTAGAGTCATTGCGGACGCTGGGCTCTAGTTCAGGTGACTTCTGAGGACACATTTGAAGCCGCCCACAGGAAGTGTCCTTCTGATGGTCTTGGGAGCTAGATGTGGTAGCTATCAATTTTTCTGTTTTGCCTATGAGAAAACACAAGGCTCCAAACATTGCCACTATTCACTTAGGCAGGGACGCCTGACGTGTTCAGAACACTGTGTCTGTTGCTGCTGTGGTCTTCGGGCAGATCCCACTTACGGTCCACGCAAACTATCAAGGATCTGCTGGAGAGATCTCATTTTAAGCCTCAAATACAGATGCTCCTTGGCTTGTGATAGGGTCGCAGCCCTACCCACTGTAGGTTGAAAACATCCTTAATCTTAGCAAATGCATTTAGTATGTGTATCTTAATTTAGTCTGCCTGAAATATACATGGCCTAACACAATTGGGCAAAATCATCTTGTACAAAATATGCCTTATAATAAAATGTTGATTTATTAGATAGCAGAATACTGTCTAATAAGCAAAGACCAATAGAAGTGCATGAAAGGGCGTTCCCTTCCTAAACTCAAGACATGTCAGTCAAATTGCTACAGCAAGAGCCATCTTCTCTACCCTCCCACTAGCCAAAGGATTCAGTGTGTAGTCAAGGCTATTTCCTTCATCCCCTTGCCTCAGGGATTTGCAGGCATCCAGAGCTCTGCCCGACTCAGCTGGCCTATTTCCTAAAGACATCAGACCTGACACTCGACTTCTGGGACTTTCCCTACAAATTTAATCATGATCCACGAAACATACATATAATGATGTGCAAAATGAAACTGCAAAAGCACTTCTTATGCAAATACTGGCGTGTGTGTGTGTGTGTGTGTTGGCAGCACCTGCATTTGGTGGTGATCGTGTGTGAGTGTGTTGGGGGGGGGAGGGGGGTGTTGCAGTAAACCTAGTCCTGTTCAAAAGTGTACCTTGAGGAGCCCAGGATTTCACTTGTATGAGTCTAGTGTGTTTTTGGAAGAAAAAAAAAATCCACTTTTAGCATTACAAGTCATATTCAGATGCTAATGCATTTAATGAAGATCTTTGAAGTCACTGGAAAAAGGAAAGAGAGGAAATGGAAAATAGTCTGTGTTCATGGCATATTATCAACCAAAATATTAAAATTGTGCGTTGCTAAGTTCTCAGACTTGGTCTTCGGCTTTTTCTCCTGGCCTCAGGATTCAGCATTATCAAGACAAGCTTTCATCGCGGCAAGAACTCTGCCGCCATTAGAAAAGTTAGCATCAAGAAGCACGCCAGCCCAGCTGAGCATTTGTTGTGGAGGTATTTCCTCACGAAAGGACCGCAGCTTCCCAGATTTTCTTGTCTTGGAGTGTGGGTCCTGAGATCTCCCTGCAGGAGAAGAAGGAGGAGCTGGTGGCAGCCAGAGAGGCGGCTCAGGAAAGGTGTGGGGAAGAGCAAGCACAGCCGTCTGCAGCTGGAGTCTTGCACACATGCGCATTAGTGGTCAGCTCTGGTGGTTCTCACAGAACGTCTGCAGGGTTGGGGGTGGGGTTCGGGGTGGAGAATGGGAGGGGAATCATCGATCGCTGCAAGCAGATAGAGTCCACAGGATGTGAGAGGCCTAGTGCTGCGGCTTTTGCTCTCACACATCATCAAGTCTCGCTCGGGATGGTTTGAATTAATGACTTCTTCAGACGGACGAGTACGTAAATGGAAATGTTAGACCTGGCTTTTCACCTACCTTGTTCAACTCTCCCGTTACCTTGGGTGCTGTGGAAGTCCTGAGCCCCAGCCTGACGCCAGGCAAGTCCCAGAACTTTACAGTCACGACTATTGTCTTGCAGTTGGTCTTATATCAGTCAGAATGATCTTTGAACCCCCTTCGTTGTTGGCAGACTGCTGGGCTCAGACCCCTCAAACAGCTGCCAGCCTGGTTCTAGTTACCGCAGGCTTAACCCAGTGAGGGAAGAAGCCTTGACCAGCACCTAAGTACTTCATCTTAGTTTGTACAAAGGTCCTGGAAGTTGAAGCCTGCAAATGTGTCCTTAGCTCAGCCCAGGATTTGGCTCTCAGGACTAAGCCAGCTTCCTGAAGGACTGTCCAGCCATCCTAGGTCACCTTCTTCCCCACAGGTGAGGGGGCAAACACCAGTGTGGCAGCAAAGGACAAGCTGGGTGAGGAACCCCTGGTTTCACAAGAAAGCCTAGGGAAGCAGAGGCTTCATGTCCTGCCTGCTCCTAAGAAAAATGGCTAGCTCCTGGCTCTGAAAAGAGACTCCAGGACCCTGCGTACACAGAAGAGCAAAAGACAGTAGGGCCTGGAGTGGTGTGTCCAGACCCCAACCCAAGTTTCCTGTCCCTCCTGGCTGGTGACCTTGAGGGATGATCTCACCGTCCTGCGCTGCTGCTGTCTCCCCTGATCAGAAAGAGCTCTAATAAAATAGTCACCATTCAGGGTGGTTGTAACCGCCACACAAGAAGTATTTGGGTTAGCAAGAATTCGGTGTGTGTTAGAGGGAGGCGGTGCTCCATTGCTGAATGGTATGATCAATGTACATCGCATAAATGGATGGGACAAAAGTTTTAGAAAAGATTCTGTACACGCTCTATTTGCTATTTGTCTGGCTCATGCCGCCTTCTTAATTTCTAAGCTAGGTGCCTTTAAATGTGTTCAGTGGGGTTTTCCAGGCTGGTAGACCGTTTTATATCAAGAGGCTCCTGGCTGATCTTCAGCACCCACAGTTGGAGCTGTGGACAGAGTAAACTGCCAAGCTGGGGCTCCCAGGGCTCCTTCTGCTCTTTATCAGTCCATCCTCTGGCTGACTTCCCTGGGGCTAGGCTATAAACTCGAAGGATTTTTTTTTTCTGAAAATACTATTTTCACTTTCCTTTCCAAAGGGAGTTCTTTCATGTTTTCAGGGTAAATGTTCTGAGGGGGAGAAAGAAGGGAGAGATGAAAGAGAGCTGGAGAGGTGCGGCGTCTTTTTTCAAATGCAAATATTTGATAAAATACGCGGCTTTGTTTATTTATGTCTATCTCTATGTTAGCAACGCTAACTTGAACTGAACCATTTCACATGCTTAATCTGAGGCAGATGGAGTGGCCAGTGGATTATTTTTGTAAACCACTTCTGCTGGCATGCAGGCTTCCTTTTGTATTGATTCCATTCTGGCCAAGCACCGGAGGTTTCACCAGCGCGAGCTGGTGCGGGACTCAGCTCCCGTGACATGTGTCTTTGCTCCCCCAACACACGACACAATCATATGTTTCTCCTGCCCGGGGAACCACTTTTGTAACTAATTAGAGCGGACAGGGTGTTGCAGAGAAACCTCGAGCACAGCAGAGCAAGTGTCCTGAGGGATATTCATCCCAGGCCAGCCCTTTAACAAAGTGAACAATTGCCCAAATAATTATTTCCTGCTGTGGACTCTCCCCCCACTCCCCTTTTACAAAAGCTTTGTTTGTTAAATCCTATTTTCCTTCCTACTTTCCTGTTGACTGCAGCTGAATCCAGCTCACACTGGGTCAGCAAAAAAAAAAAAAAAAAAAAAAAAAAAAAAGCTTTCCTGGGGGTGTGGTGAGGTGAGGTTAACCCCTTGAATGCTGTCTTTTATTCCTGTAGCAAAGGAAGGGCTGCACAGATCGGGTGGGGCTGATGACAAGGGAGGAGAATGACATGGAGTGTCTTCTATTAGGATCATGACCAGTTTTGATCTTAGAAGTTCACGGCTCAGTTCCTACTGCCAGTGAGAACCCGGACTTACAGAAAGATGAAGATTGCATTCGCGGGTGGGTGGGGCATCCTAAGGGAGTCAGGTCACTTCCTCCCAAATGCTTTTTAAGAAATGTGGCATAGATTTGAAGTGAAGAGCATGTCAACCAAATTTTGAAAATGAAGGCAATCACCTCTGGGTAACAGAATGACCAGAGTGGCCTGCATGGAAAGAGGGAGGAGAGGGCGGCTTCGCGTCACATCTTAAAGTCATTACTGGTGGGAGGGGAGTTCTCATTTGTGGTTTTTCTTTGTCTGAAGACTTGGAGGTGTTGTGTTGCTGAGGTCAGATGGCTGGGGCTGCCTCGCTGCACGAGCAGAGCAGTGTGTAAGAGAGCGATCCCTGGACGTCAAGCCCAGGAAAGAGAAACAGCTGTAAGGACACCGCAGCCAATATCAACAAGTGTGATTTTCTTGACAGCGTGTAGTGGCTCCTGTCCTCCATTGTGTGAAAACTGTCCCCATCCGGTGAGAGTTTATGGAGCTCCCTGTAAGCAGAGCTGGTGTCAGGAGCTGCCCTTGGCTGTCAGTCCCTGCTGGCCAGCAACACAGCTTATGTTTCTGCAGGTGGAATGTCTGGGGCAAAGCATTTTCCTTTGTGGCGGATAAGCTCAGGTTTCCCTCCTTCGATAGATGTGAGATCTTAGTTCTTTCCTGTAGACCACACCGTAAGGAGCATGTGATCAAACTTTGGCAATTTCTCACCCTCTGTATTTCCCAGTTCGATATCTGGATGCTCGACCAAGGATGCATGGTAGTTGGTGCTGTATGGACAGAACACCTTCAGAGTCTTCTTCTTGCTTCCACTCCCTCAACACTACAGAATACCATCTATCCATATGGGATTTGTATTGTACTAGGTACTTTAGGTCACCTAGATGTGATGTATTTGGAAGAGATGGAGAGGCTCCATGGAATCCTGAAACAAACTATTAGCCAGCCCCAAGGGTTGACTTAAAAATGGCGTAAGTGGATAGTTGTTTGTTTGTTTGTTTGTTTTATGTGTGTAGGGAGTATCTTCTAGAAGTTCCATGGTTAATATGTCGTTTTTCCATGATTCATATGGTCATACATCTTGCTTAGTTTCTATGAGACTGAGTTTTTGTAATGTGTTTACAAATGTTTCCAACATATCTTCTACAGGTGCATACCTGAAAGCAGAGCTCTCAGGAGGCAGCTGTGCAAAAGTTGAGCCAGTTTGAGCCATAACAAGGTCCAGTCTCAAAAAAGAAATGAGGACGGGGGATGTAGTTTAGTGGTGAAACATTTTCCCAGCTGCATAAGACCTTGGGTTTGATTCCCAGCACACACACACACACACACACACACACACACACACACACGCACTCACACGCACGTGCACGCACATATATGTATGCACACACACACACACATGCACACATTCCCCCACACCCCCTAACAACTATGCGAGAATATTACTTCTGGTTCATTACATAATCTGCTAATGTTTTTGCAAAGTTACTATTAAACTTTTTACTTTGCCAATAGTTTTTTTATTTGTTTATTTTCTATGTAAAGAGTTTTTGTTGCTGTTTTTCAAATGATAGAATTGTTCAGTTTCTCAGTATGATTTCAGATGCTGTATTGCAGTTAAAAGGTCTTTCCCTCTCCATCCTGGCTATATAATAGAACATTTCTATTTATCTGTAAAACTGTGAAATAATAAAGGGAAATTGAAAGAATTAAAAACTCATAAAAATGTTTTTTCATTATTTGATCCATCATCAAATGAAAATGAATGTGACATTGGATGCAAGTTACAGGTTTCCAAGAAAGTATAAACTTCCAAAGCTGACCCCTGAAAAGAAAAAGAATCCAAGCCAATATATTTCCACAGAAGATGCAAAGTTATCAAAGAGCAAGCCGCTGCAGAAATACCAGGTCCAAAATATTCCACAGACAAAGTTACCATAGCAAATTACAGTTTTAACTACTACCGAGAGCAAAACCCAAAGACTGCAAAACAGTTAACTTTTTAGTAAGTATTTATCTTAAAATTTTAATATAAAAACCACTAAAATAGTAACCTAGCTAAGTAATGCCCTAGGCATGTGTATTAGGGTGGTCTAGAGAGCAGAGCCAATAGGAGGAATATATTTTTATTACAAAGGGGATTTACCTGATTGGCTTACATGGGATGAGCGGGATCATCCAACAGTGGCTGTTAGAAGGAAAGGATGCAATTCTGGTAACTGCTTAGCACAGGAGGCAGGGTGCCCCAGCAGCCTTGATAAACCACAGGAGGTCTAGAGGATTCCTGGAGCGTCACTGTAGACACCTCCCATCCAAAGGCCAAAGAAGTTGGGTTCTGACAGAGGATGGCAGCAGCAGAGCCTGTAACAGAGTAGATGCACCCACAAGCAGGGAGTGAGAGCAAGACAGGAAAAAGTGTCTGGCCGCATTCCTCAACCCTTTCTAGGTCTGTGCTGATGCTGGAAGATGCTGAGCTCTCAGGGAAGATCTTTCACCTTTATTTTTTCCTTCCAGGAAATGACCTCACAGACCTGCCTAGGGGTGTATTTCTTAATCATCCAAGATTTAATCAAGCTGGCAGTCATGATTAACCATCATAGACTGTATGATGGATTAAACAATTATGAAATGTAGAAAGAAATTGTTTCTTTCTAGGTCTTTTGATACAATCTCTTGTTGGTTCTTGATAAGATACTTGAAATATTAATGATAGTCATATGCCTCATTGGTATATATTTCCGTCTCAAAACCACATAGACCATATTTGATGCTAACAGGCTCTCCATTGGAATAATGATGATTAAATACATACCACTTTAAAAATTATTTTATTTGCCTCGAGGTGGTGGCACATGCCAATAATCTTTGCACTCAGCATGCAGAGGCAGGTAGGTCTCTCAGTTCAAGGCCAGCCTGGTCTACAGAGTGAGTCCCAGGATAGCTAGGGCCACACAGAGAAACCTTGTCTTGAAAAACTGAACAAAACAAAGAACTAAACCAAAATAGAACAACAACAACAAAAAAAACCTTTAAAATCCCTTCACGCACACTAGAACAGTGGCAACTGTAGCCATTCTTGTTTAGGAAGGTTATACCATATAGACGTGAGGCTTCACAGTTTACACAAGATGGTAAATGAAATGGCAAAGCAATTGTGAAGCAAGAGCAGTGGCGTTCTAGAAAAGAAGATATTTTGTTGTGAATATTTAGTAATAGCAACTGTTATGCACTACTGTATGCACAAACACTTTGGGGCACAGAATGAAAAGTCCCCAAACAACACTGAACATGGAGGAATGAGTGAAGGAGCATAGTGGGCATGTCATTCAAACCAGGAACCCTGCAGACTTGGGGGAAAAGAGCAAGTCCAAACTGCACTTCATGCCCCTTACCAGTACAGACCAAAAGGCTAACTCTCAAGTCAGTAAACAGAGTAGGGCCTGTGTGTGATCTCCTTAGATCCAGGAGTTGAGGCAGGTCAGAAGTTCAAGGTCATCTTCAGCTATGTAGTAAGTTTGACCCCAGCCTGGGCTATACCAGAACATGTCTTAAAACCTAATTAATGCCGTGGGCTGGAGAGATGGGTCATGGCTAAGAGCTCTGGCTACTCTTTCAGAGGACCTGGGTTAAGTTCCCAGTACCCACATAGGTGCCGCCCAGGCTTGTCACTCCAGTTCCAGTGACAGAAGAGGATCTGATACCCTCTTCTGGACTTTGCAGGACTGCAGGTACCTGGGGCACTTGCAAACATGCAGGCAAACACTCACACACATAAATAAGGACAAGTTCACTCTGAAACTACGATGACTTGGGTTTGTTAATTAAATTGTAAGTGGATTATGAACATAGAACATGTCAACAACCATTCTTTTAAAAAAGTCTTTCTGTGCGCTTGTGTGTGTGTGTTCATGTGTATGTGTGTTGGCAAGCATGGGCCTTCTTCATCATGCGGAAGTCAGAGATCAACTTTGTGTGTAGGTACTTGTCTTCTACCTCTTTTGTGGACCACTGCCTAGGTTAGGCTACCTGACCTATGAGCTCCCTGGATCGTCTTTTCTCTGCTGCTGGCTCCCTGTAGGAGGACTGCGATTACAGATGTGTGCTTATCATGTCCAGATGTGTACTTAACATGTCCAGCTTTTCTAGGGTCTGGGGATTTCAACTATGGTTTCCAGAAAGGCAAGTCAAGTATTTTACCCACTGAACTTTCCCCCAGTTTTATCACAGTTTCACAATCCATCACTGGATAAACTGTTTAAACTGTTGATTAACAGTTCACAAACTCCGTCTTTTATAGACAAGGCTTTATGGTGATTTTTTCCTAAAAGTGAATCTTAGTGATTACATTCGTTTTCTACAGCTGCTGTAACGAATTCCCCCAGATTTGGGAGTTTAAAATAACAAAGGTTTGTTCTTGCAAGAGAATGGCAATAGAAATTCCAGATCAGTCTGGCTGGGCTGAGTTCTCAGCAGCAGCATCAGTAGCAGGGGCATGTGCCCTTGAGTCCAGCTCAGTGGTTCTCCATCTGTGGGTCACAGCCCCTTTGGGGGATGAATGACCCACCCTTTCACAGGGTCACATATCAGATATTTATATTATGAATCATAGCTGTAGCAAAATAAAGTTATAAAGCAGCAATGACAATAACTTTACAGTTGGGTAGCATCACAGATGAGGAAGTGTATTAAATGGTCGCAGTATCAGGAAGGTTGGGAACCACTGCTCTAGCTGTTCTTGATTCTTCTGGTTTCTGGAGTTCAGTGGCTGGTGGCTGCATCTTTCCAATTTCTTCCTCTGATTATGTTGCTTCCTTCTCCTGGACCAGCTTTCCTGGGGCCTCCCTCCTTAGGATGCTCACAACTGCATTTAGAGCCCAGCCTAGAGAGAAGGACAATCTTCTGCCTCATGCTCCTGACCTGACCCAGGCTCGGGGCTCTTTTCTTGCTTATTTCTGTCTGTCTAGATCTATGAAAGTGTGCATGGGAGTATTTAGTCGTTTGCTGTATCTAGGATCAATTTTCCATGGCAAAGTCTCAAAGATAAGTCCTCAGAACTCTTTGACAAAAATAAATACTCATATAACTTTGTAGGTCTCCATTTTCTGGAGACTTTTTTTTTTTTTTTTTGCAGTGTAAATTTTTTTTCAGAGTCTAGATTCTTACCCATGACTGGTTCTGTTATTTCTTCACCAGCACCTCCCTTGTGCCAAAGCAACCCAGTTCCAGCCCACACAAAGTGTAGGCAGTTTTCTGATGCCTTGGGTGTCACCTTAGATCACAGGCCTGTGACCAGCAGCTTGTTTGAGCTGTGTTTACCTTTACCCTAGGGAGGCCCTACTGCCTTCAGCACGCTTGGTCTGTAGCTGTCTGACAGATAATTGCCGCCTATGGGATGTTCCAGGCTGTGGCTCTTCACTTGTTTCTCTTGTCAAACATACGTATTAGCTCGTGTTATCTGCATGGACAGTAGCACACGTCCATCACTTTCACAACATCAGGTCTCAGCAATTTTAACAGAAAGGAAAAAACAAAATCCTTACAAACCTTGAGTTTCCCACAAAGTCCCCAAGACTGAAGGTTTGTTTTGTATGACAAGTGGTTCTCAGCTACTTATCGGCCATGCTCTGTTGGCCTGGGCACAGGAGAAGGAATCACCACCTAACTGCAAGGTTGGCCTGCTGCCGTCACCTCTCTGCCTCTTTTGGCTTTCGGGATTGCTAGCAGGAAACCCAAATGCAGGAACCTTGAAGGACATGGCTGGGTGCAGCTTTGGGGTAGGTTCTGGCTTTCTCGGCAAACCCGGCACCGTCTGGGTATCAATTTCCCACATCTCTTCACTGCAACTCCCCACAGGGGTTCAATTGAAAGATCATGGGACTTAACATTGTCCCGGCAGGACTCGCCTCCCGGATCTCCCACCAACAGACACAGAGTTTGATCACATTACAGAATCTGGTAAGCTAGCGAAAGGGGCACAATACATAATGCCTGGCCTTGAGGACTCCGGAAGAGGGTGGTTGTCACAGCACAGTATACCTGGCGCATGGGCATGGCTCACCCCCACTTCAGTCCTTACTCTGGGTTCTCTCAAGCTCAGAGGCTCTTCTTGGGCTATGCGTATAAGGCACATTGAACACATGAGCCATATTTCTGCTTAGTAAACCAGAAATTACAGATCAGTGTTTATAGCTAACCTGTTCAATTTAATTTTTTTAAAAATTGAATGTAGGTTTTCTTTTCATATAACATTATGGTTATGTTTTCCCTCATCCAACTCCTTCCAGACTCCGCCCACCCCCAGCTACTTCAAATGCCTTCTTTTCCTGTAAGGGCCTTTTCTTTTTCAGATTTATTTCATGTGTGTGAGTATTTTGCCTGCATTTATGTATGTGTATTATGTGTGTGCCTGGAACTTGCATAGGTCAGAAGAGGCGTCTGGTCCCCTGGAAGTGAAGTGAAGTTACAGGTGGTTGTGAGCCACCACCTGGGTGCTGGGAATCTCTGATGGCCGGGTCCCCTGCAAGAGCAGCAGTGTTCTTGACCACTGGGCTACCCCTCCAATTCCACTAATCCATTTTTTAAAAAAGACATGAAACGTAGAAGCAGTTCTATTTGTATTCTTGTTCAATCTTGTCCCTGTCTCTCAAACACAATTTTGAAACTGTTGGGAAATTTTAAACAGCTTGCTGCATATTTTTGCTGCAAAAGTAATATATATATATTGTTTTTAAAATGTGTAACAGCTGCTATCATGCTGTGTATGTCCTTTTCTGTTCTGATATTTGGAATAAATCAATAACCTATCTTAGAGATTTACAAATCTTGTCTACTTATTTTATATGTAATAAAATACTTCATTGAATAAAAATTGATGCTTATTAATTTTTCTATTAGTGAACAACTAAATTTAGAGTCTTACAACAACTGTAAAATGACTGGTTTTGAATTAATTAATTTTATTGTATGTGTATGGGTTTTGACCGAATGTCTGTTTACTATATGTGTACAGTGCTCATAGAGGCCAGAAGAGGGGTTGGATCCCCCAGAAACAGAGTTGCAGACACTTGTTAGCTGTCATGTGGGTGCTAGGAACCAAACCTGGGTCCTCTGTAATAGCAACAAATGCTCTTCACTGCCGAGTTAACTTCCCAGGCCTTGAGAGGAGTATTATTGTGTGCGTTTCCTCATTATTGTCATTATTTTAAACAAATACTTCAAGAGGCTGCTGAGATGGCTCAGCAGGGAATAGGCTTGATGCCAAGCCCGATGGCCTGAGCCGGAGCTCTGGCAGAAGCCGAGAACCCACGTCTACGAGCTGTCCTCTGACCTCCACACATGTGCGGTGGCTCATGCAGGCTCCCTGCTCCAATATATAAATGATTGTGAAAAATTAAAAATATTTCACAGATGAACTATTTAGGCACATATGAAAGAGTTATATTACCTACTATCAATTTACCTACATTTTTTGCTTTTATTTCCTTTTTATCTGAACTTCCATCTGCCACTGAAAATGGGCACTATTAGTCGTTCTGAGCTGGCTCATTTCATTTAATATGATCGTTTCTGTTTCTATCAATTTTCTTAGATGACTTGGTTTCATTCATCTTTATGGCTGGGCAAAGTTCCATTGTGCACGTGCAGTGTAATCTGCTCTCCTCGCTTCGTCTGTCGGTGGGCATCTGGGGTGAGAATGTCCTCCGTGGGTTCAGGTATTTGAACACTTGGTCCAATGGATGGGGCTGTGTTGGAAGGATCTGGAATCTTTATGAGATGGAGCCTTGCTGGAGGTGGGCTTTGAGAGTTTATAACCACTCCTATTTCACTCTCTCTGTTTCCTTCCTGTGAAGAGAGATGTGATCTCTCTCAGGTTTCTCTCTCTCTCTCTCCCTCTCTCTCTCTCTCTCTCTCTCTCTCTCTCTCTCTCTCTCTCTCTCTCTCTCTCCTCTCTGGAACTCTGAGGTCAATCAAGCTCTCTTCTCTACACTGCTTTTGGTCATGGTGTTTAATCACAGCAGCAGAAAAATCGCACAGTCTCTACTGAGAGCTCCTGCTCAGTCAGGGAAACAGCCATTAGATAGCCACAGTCAGCTAAATAATCACCCAGCCGGGGAGGGGGGTGTAGAATTCACGTGAAGAGGTAAACAATTTGAACCATATAAGTGCAAATAATCTAATAAGTGAACCATGGATACGGACTTTTCAAATTAAGAAATACGATTACCTGATAACTATATGAAAAGATGTTCAGCATCCTAAGCTACCTGGGCAATACGAGTCAGAGCTGCACGGAGAGTCCATCTCACGGCAGGCCAAGTCAATTATCAAGAAGATACAGAGCAGCCCACGCCCGGTGTTGCAGGGTGGGGGAGGAGCCCGGGAACACTCTTGGTGGGAGTGCCGAAATGAGCATAGAGGCTTCCTCAAAAAACTATGACTCCACCCACCCTGTGATCCAGCCGGGCCATGGGTTGCACACCAGAAGGAAATGGTTTGTTACAGAGGTGGCTGATGCCGTGCTCACCGAGGCACTATTTCTATTGTTCCCAATAGCCAAGCTATGGGATCAATTTACGATAAATTTCCTGCATCTCCGCTGTCATCGTTTCTGGGAAGGATCGGAGAATATGGATGACCCTTTTTTCCACATCATCACCAACACCAAATAATCTGACTCATGTTGCTGTTTGCTGATCTGCTGATTATGTCCCTTGGTCACGTGTCTGGTGTGTCGAGGACTGGCGTCTGTCTTGCTGTATGTTTATCAGTCAGCTCTTGGCTTTGCTCCTTGCTTATCCATACTTGGATTGCTATCTTTCATGTATTTTGCAAATATATTGCCCAGTTTACTATAATATCAATTTCTGTAATAGTTTTTACTCTGCAGAACTTTTAATCTCTTATACATTCAAAATGTTAAATCTATCAAAATTTTAAACTGAAATTGTTCATTTTTTTTGTTGTTGAATTCTATTCAATTAAAAGTCTCCTTTAGATGTGCTGTGTAAAAGGACGTTAAGGGGTTATAAGTAACAGTCAATTATGGTCTCAGGGGAAGCTTGAAATTTAGTTATAGGACAAGATACATAAAATTATAGTCAATAATATAAGCTGTCCGCGATGAGTGTCAAATACTTGGCACAAAACTAGGTGATTTCATGTTGGCTGCCGGGAAATAGAGCAGAGCGCAGCAGTGGCTGCTGCATCCCTGACTACATCAGCTGGATGACTCACAGCAGTGTGGGACGTCAGGGCTAGAGGAGCCTGAAGAGCCATCTCATCCTATCTCTGCACACGGAGCAAACGTTCTGATTGGTGCTTTGGTTGAGTCCTACCCCCACGTCCTGCCCTCGCGGTCAGCGGCACCTTCAGTCACCAGAGGCTCCCCAGTGATCAGAGTACCTCATGCTGTGCTCACCTCAGGCTCTGCTGCTGTGTTCCCAACGCTGAAAGCAGCTGTCGCTCAACCTACCACAGTTCCGCTAAACCCTGTGATGCCGATACCAGAGCCCCATTGCTATAAATGAGGCCCTGGGGTGTCAAGGCAATGAAGGGTGAGGGACCTGCCCGGTGTACCACTCTGCTTGTACCCTTTCTTCCTGCTTGAGGATCTAGGTCTTGTCTTAAGACTGGTTTTCAATATGGAGGTTTTTTCCTTTGATCTGAAAACTCAGTATTGGTTGAAATTCTAGTTCCTTCTTTCTTTATTTCCTACAGCTGCAGAGCTCCTTACTTGTGTGGGTGCTTGTCACTGTCTGGTTGTTTCCCACTATACCAGCTTCCAAAGCCCAGGACCTCAGGGTGCAGCTCCCTAACAGCCAGGACAGGAAGTTGGCACTGCACTTCACTTCTAACTCCAACACTCAAGAGGCTAAGGCAGGAGGATTGCTGGGGGTTTGAGGGCAGTCTAAGTTATAGAGTGAGTTCATCTAGCCTAAGGTACAGAATGAGACCCTGTCTCAGACAAACAAACAGAACCCAAATAAAAACAGGAAGTAACAGTAGGTCTCTTAAGTGCTCAATGGTTCTAAGGACATTTCCATCATCTTTGTCTTCTTTTTATTTTGAAGTAATTGTGGATTACAGAAAATTATAACAATAGCAGAGAGAAAGCCCATGGTTCTATGGTCTAGCCCCTCCTCCCCCCAGCTCATTTACCTTGATGAAAAGAGGCCTTGAATGGGCTTGAGATCATCACACACCTCACAGATGCCGTTCCTATTCTCCAGCCTTTGCACACGCTCTTTTGCACGCTCCTGTGTTTGCTGTGGTGTAGAGTCACGGAGCCACAGCATTACGTCCTGGAGATTTGCTTCAGGAGCACAGGAGCCACTTGTAGTGGCCGCCACTTTCTCCTCGGTCCTCCCAGCAGGCATGCAGTTGCCGGTCCCATCTCTCCGGTGCTTCCACCATCTAGGGCAGTGGTTCTCAACCTGTGACCCTTTCACGGGGGTGCCTAAGACAACTGGAAAACACAGGTATTTACATTATTATTCATAACAGCAAAATTACAGTCATGAAGTAGCAACAAAAATAATCTTATATTTGGGGAGGGGTGCCCACAGCGTGAGGAACTGTGTTAAAGGGTCACAGCAATAAGAAGGCGGAGAAGCAGTGATCTATGAGATCAGAAGAAACTCTTTCAAGACCGGCTTGTTTTATTCAGCATAAAGCCCTTCATATGCACCCAGGTTGTCTTGCACATCAATGCTTTGTTCCTTTTGTAGCTAAGTAGCACTCAGAGCTGTGGGCGGAGCACAGTGTCCATCCTTTTCCTACTGAAGGACATCTGGTCATTTTCCAGGGTTTGCGTATAATGAAGCTGCTCAAATTGTGAATGTGGGCAGGTGAGGTTAAAGGATTGACAGTCATACAGATGTAGGCAGCGTCTCTCCCCCATAGTGGAATCTTTGCTGTCTCTCTTCCCAGCGCCACTCTGTCACCTGCTCCAGACGTCACAGTTCCACATTGCTCATCTAGAGCCAACCACTTTCAGACTTATATTTAGGAACCAAGTGTGCTGGCCTTTTCTTCAGAAATCACCTTGTGGAAAAATCTAGTGCAGTAATTTACCATCTGCCAAATTCATTCTCACCTGGGGCCATGGGCATCTTCACCCACTTTTGTTCTTTCTTTTACTTGAGATAGGGCCTTTCTGTATAGCCTTGGGTATCAGACAGGAGCAGGGACTCACTATGTAGACCAGGCTGGCCTCAAAACTCACAGAAATCTGTCCACCTTTACCTTCTGAAAGTAAAGGTGGGCATCACCCATCCCCCATACCTTAAAAAAACTTATATTCTCTCTCTCTCTCTCTCTCTCTCTCTCTCTCTCTCTCTCTCTCTCTCTCTCTTTCTCTCAGACAGGGTGACAGGATTTCTCTGTGTAGCTTTGTCTCCTGTCCTGGAAGTTGCTCTTTAGACCAGACTGGGCTTGAACTTATAGAGATCCACCTGCCTCTGCTTCCTGCATGCTAGGATTAAAGGTGTGCACTACCACCTGGCAACATTATTTTTCTTTTAACATTTTATTTATGTGTATTTGGTTTTGCTTGTTTGTATATCTGTGTGAGTGTGTCAGGTAAGCTGGAACAGGAGTTACAGACAGTTGTGAGCTACCATGTATGTGCTGGGAGTTGAACCTGGGTCCTCTAGAAGAACAGCTAGTGCTCTTAACCACTGAGCCATCTCTACAGTCCCCTACTACGTCTTGACATCTTGATATTGTTAGTTTATTCCTTTGCTATAGCCCCAAGAGAGCTCCGTAAAGGCATTTGCTTTGTCGTGCTCTCTGTCATTCCCTGGAGTTTAGTTTTAGAACCAGGTTCTCCCCAAAATAAATGTTTGAGTAATATAAATAAAGTCTAACAAATAAGGGGAAGTGGAAGGAAGACCGTTCTGGCTCTGGTTTATGCTCTGCTCAGGGCCTCTGTCAGCACCAGCACCAGCTCTGCAGGGACAGTTGGGGCTCAGGTGTCCTGTCCACGTGAACACACTTTGCAAGTCAGTGCGAGGATGTCTGTCCAGAGGGGTCTTCTCTCTCCTCTCTCTCTTCTCCCTTCACTATGGAAAACTCATCCTGACCACTAAGGAGATCATCCTTGGAAAGTAGAAAGCATCCAGGCAATTGTCAAGTGTGAAATCAGGGCATTTTTGTGGCATTCCACCCAGCAGAGGGCGACAGCTCCTACCTGCTGTGTCCAGTGTCTTTACTGTGATTTGGAATGCACATGGTACTGGCAATCATTTCTGTTTGCTTTCGAAGGAAGCACACATGCCCACTGCAGTCATTTAGCTCCCAGTGTAACATCTTGTCTGCTACACTGTGTCGTTGAGGCTCAAACCCCTTTGGAAGTGTCTAGCGGCTGAAAAGTGTATTTACTTTGTTTAGTAGGATTTGGGTCCTTAATTTTCCTGGTTGGTTGAGCAAGCTGCAGAGCTCCAGATTAATGTCCTGCTCCTGAGGCTACACCCACATTTTTTTATTAGCTGGACACTGTGCATTCATAAAGGACTGGTGGGAACAGTTCTTGAAGGCAGCTGACCTGGGGAGCCAGCCTGTGACCTCCGAGGAGCATCTTTCCACTAGGGCAGGGATGCCAGGAAGCCCTGACACCTCTTCTGGAGTGAGGGGGTCCTGCTTCCCCCGGAAATAAAGAAGGGGGAACTGGTTGTTTTATTCGTGATAACAGCTGGGACTTAAGGAAGCTTCAACTCGCATGTGACCAGCCTCCAGGTTTGCCGTCCCTTCCTGGATTTGCCGTTACTGATGGGGTCAGGATGGAGTGTGGTTAAGATGAGACCGAGATCTTGAGCATTGAGAGCATCCCCATCCATGTCTTCCCTCTTATTTGAGAAAGAAGATCAGAGAAACAAAAGACCTTGTCTGGCTTGCTTTGGTGGTGACCACAGTCACGCCCCCCCCCTCAACTTTCTGATGATCTGCCCTGCTTGCTTTGAACTGCCCTGAAAAGCACTGGTGGATGAGAGAGGTCACTGCAGGTCGGATGGAGATGCAGGAAGGGATCCCGCACTAGGAACTCCCCCACCCCCCTTCTGCCTGGTTCTCTCACCATTGCCCTGCGGAACTGTGGTAATTTATTCCTCTTTCTTTGGAATCATTCCATTTTCTGTATTATACTGATTCGGGTTCTTTGCTAAGTATTGCCTTCTTAATGGTGTGTGTATTCCCAAAATACCCTTAGTTTATCTGGGTGGGGAGGAGGCTTGGCCTTCGGTCGTTCTGTGCTGACTTTGAGCCTTAGCCTTTGGAGCAGTGGGTGTTGAGTGACTGCTCCCTGGTGAAGTCAAAGCAGAGCTGTGACATGGGCAGTGACCAAAAGCAAACATGGTCCAAGACTCCTGAAGCTGGCCAGAACCAGGAGAGACACTGAACCTTGTTCTTGTTCTGTCCACAGCTGCAGAGAACCAGAGCCTGTCCCCTGTGGGTGAAATCTAAATTTAACCTCAAAGCAACTGCTCTCCCATTTTCCTGGAGAAAAGTTCTTTTCAGTGGAGGGACCCTGGCTTTGATTAGGTGGGAGGACCCATGTCTGGGAACACACAGCCTTTATTGTCCTTGGATGACAGTCCGCTTTCCGTGCCTCCTGGGTTCCTGCCTCTTTTCCTTAGGATCTTCTGGGACTGGGACTGTGTCGGCCAAAATGAGCTATCTTGCCGTGGTCTGGCTACCGAGTAGGCAACATTTATACCGGAGGTAACACCCGGGAGTGCCGTCTTGTCCCCTCTTCACCTCTTGAGCCAGTTCTGGGAAGACTGAGAGCAGAGAGGAGCACTGTGTGAATGGTACCCTGGAAACAGGGCCCGGGCTTGTACCCCTTAAAATCAGATCCTAACAGCCAGAAGACTGAAAGCCCAGGGGTTCCCTGAGGTTCTGGGATCTCAGGTCCAAGTGGACAATTTGGTTGGTCATTGGTCTCAAGGGGGATTACTGGGAAGGGCCAGGCTTCTAGCGCCCCTCCAGGCCAGGCTTCTTGGAGGCGTCTCCTCTAGAGAGCCTCTGCCATTCACATCATGTGTGAGCAGGCGGGGGGAGCTCTAGTGACCCCCTCCTCTACAACTCAGCTGCCCAAGTACATGTTTAGTCTTTCGACAAATGTCTCCTTTGATGTCCAATGACACAAGCTCTGGTTCACTCATCTATTTGTGAAGTTCAGAAATGTAGGGCAAAGAGCATTCCCTTGGACTCAGATGAGCTAGGCGGTTTGGTGGTCTGTTTTTGACTACTTATTAGCTGGATGACATTGGGCAAGGTACCTTCTCCAAGCGTCTGGTTCCTCGCCTGGAAAACAGCAATAATGAGACTGAACTCGGCTCTGTTAGCAGCAAGTCAGACATTATATATTTCCATGTGCTCTTTGCAAACCTAGCTTGTGCTCCTCTACAAAGGAATCACGGCTGGTAGCAAAGGTTTGATTAGATTTGATGTGCTTTCTCTGCCTCCTGGGACCAAGTCCCCTGAAGCACACCAGGTTTTCACAGACTCAAGAGCGCTTCCTGATGTCTTCGGACTCTTCCATCTGGACTCTTGTTTACTGTCCTGAACCCCATTTTCTTTTCCTGACAATGATAGCAAGAATGTCTGGACAGACAGTGCTGATGAAACAGCTCTTCTGCTAAGTGTTAGCAAGCAGCACATCTCCTTTCTTTACTGATGTTGCTCTGCTAACTCCGGGGATGAAAACAAGGATGCCTGTAGGCAGAGCCTGCCCAGTGACCCAGTGAGGGCACAGGAAGGCAGAGGGAGCCACTTTAATGCTGTTGTCATCATCCGGCTGGGGCAGGCTTTCCAACTGCAATCTAGACTTGGCTCCTTCTTCCACGCTCTTTTGCATGACATTTAATATTAAGGCTGAAACAAGTGTTCCCATTTAACAGTGAATCACACAGCAGAAAGAAATTAGACTGAGTCTAAAAAGAAATTAGGCTCTGGGTGCAGGAGAACTGGACAGACACTTTCTTACTGTAACTTTCCAGAATGCCCTGGACAGCCCCCAAGAGGAGTCGGGATGGACAGAGCTCTGGAACATTCTACAAGCTAGTAAAACATTGTTTGAGGGGCAATGGAGTCTTTGGAATTGATCTGCATGGCTGATGTCACCCTCTCTGCACAGGGAGCCAAGCTGTCTCCATGGCTCTGGCCTTTTTCTGAAATTATTTCCCAGTAGTTAAGCCCAAGCGAACCTTCAAGTCACTTTCCTGTTAGATACTGTTGCAACAAGGAGTGACCCTTTCTGGACTAAGGAAGAATCTCCTTCAAATTGAAACGGAAGGGAAATTGATGGCTTCTCTCTGCCCCAGCTGCCTTCTCTGCAGACCACTGTCTGAAGCATCCAAGTCTCATAGCTTGAAGCCTTGCCCATTTAGTCTGTGGTGGCTGGCATCCTAGTCAGCTGTACCCCTCCGCGTTCTGCTGCGTGATCTTCCATCACCCACTGATGGCTGGAACATGCCCTCCCTCAGCATAGGCTGAGCAGCAGCCTAGCACCTCTGTGGTCCTGTCTACTTCCTGTCTACAAAGAAGCATCCTCTTTCTTTTCCCTTTGAATATGAGCATTTGGAAGGCAAGGCGGTGGATCCGGGAAAGCAGCCTGAGTCTGCTGGAATCTCAGGACGAGCCGAGCGCTGTGCTTAAGGATAATATTTCAACATGCGCTTTACAGTGAGCTCTCAAAACAGCCCTCTCAGCTAGAACTCTGCACTCTCATTAACATCAGGGATTAAGGCGTGGGGAGATAAAGACACAGTAAAGCCGTCTGTGACGTGATGTGCTGGATGGTTGTGGCCCTGCAGAAATCCGCTCACCTAAAGTGATGATGAGGTTTAGGGCCATGATTTGGCTATGAGGTCAGGGCCCTTAGGAATGGGATTAGTGTCCTTGTGAAAGAAGCCCCAAGAGCTAGCTCACGCCTCTCAATATATGAGGCTATATCACAAAGGTTCCTTCCAGGAACCAGAATGCAGATGCTCACCAGGCACAGAATCTGCTGGTATTCTAACCATGGACTTCCTAGCTAGACGACCATGAGAAATGAGACTCTTTTGGTTATAAAGTTCATGGCCTATGGCATTTTGTTATAGCAGCTGGCCTAAGATAAGCCACATGGTTTTGTCTCGATCCAGTTAGAAATTGCCATCTCAACAGAGGAGGTGGTATTTTGTCCAGGAAGGATCAGCACAGTGGTTTCATGTTACAGCGACAGGGACCCACTGAGGCCTTCTGCCATAGACTGAGATCCACCAACCCAGAGGTCGATACAAGACAGCTCGATGGCACTCTAGCATTTTGTAGACTTTAGACAAACCTTTCTTTCTACAGGGCAGGGCGACCCTTCAGAAATCTCAGGCCTTGGAGAAGCCTCTATGATATCCACAGTCAGGTGCCAGCAGGATCCCAGGTCTCCACACGGGTTAGAGCACACTTCAGAAAGGATTGTGGTCAAGCTGTCCAGTTCCCAGATGACTCATCTAGCCCTGGAACCTAGTATCAGCATGCATTCCTGCTCATGAAGGCCTGCGTGACCCTGACTGCCAAATGGCTGTGACTACTTCCTGGCCCAGCCGCTGCTGGGGACCAACTCTGAGAAGGAGGATGGCCATAGGGATGATCTCAGCCTGCCAACTCATCCTTCCATGAGAACTCTGTCCTTCTGCTTGAAGCTCAGCTCATGACCAAAGGTATGAGAGAGGGTCCCCTTCCCCAGAAACCTGCAGCTGAGTTCAGGAATCTGCAGGTCCCCTTCATCTGGTGACAGAAAGCAGAGAAAGGTGCCCCTGGGTATGAGCTGGTAAGGTTCCGTAGTATCTGTCACTGGCCTCCAGAAAGGGTTGGCACTTTTTAAGCCTGTGACGACCTTAGGATGGGTAATGAGCACTCTCCTGCCATTTGTTTCGGCAGGTGGAGTGTGGGACAAATGAAGCCGTGGCACTTTTTGGAGTGCTGAAGTGAAGCTCTGACAAACTCTGAACATCAAAGCACAGCACAACATCCAATGCATTATGGTCTGTCACCAGGGCCCTGTCCTGCTCGTCACAGTCATCGAACCCATTGGCCCAGTTCAGCCGTAACCCAGTGGACACAACTAAAACGCACAGCTAACAAACATGGCAACAGTCATGCTTCAGAGTCTTTACACATGTGCCCAAGAAATGGGAGCATACTGCTAAATAACGTCGGATAACTGAACAATCTTCACCCAGAGAACCTGGAGCCTCACCTATGCTGACCATGGACCCTCAGCCCCAGAGCTGGATTCTAATCCCAGTTCTGCTGGGTATTTGTGTGGTATCTTTGACAAGATTATTAACAGATCCTAGTTTAACTTAATTTAATTAATTCTTAATTTTTAAATTTAATTCTCATTTTTTTCAGTCTTAAAGATAGCATGTCTGCGAGCCTTCGTTGGTAAGCAGGGCTCAGCACGGCTTCATGTCTGCTAACACTCTGCAGTGTTTGCTCGTTGTAAAGTTTTGTTTCTCTTTCTTGGTGTGTTTATGGTGTGCATAATAGAAAGATAAAACCTTTTCTGCTCCAGGTTTTTTGGGAAGTGTTGTGGGCGGAGTGGGGATTTCAGGGTTGAATTTCAGATTACAGAGGAAGTATCTGCCAGGCTGGTATTTCCCGGTGTAGACTGGGGACAGGGAAGGGGGTAATTTCAGAAAACTTGTGCTGAACCTTAAAACTCTTTATTCTAAAGTCTGGAGTCTCCATGGAAAGCAGAGCTATCTTAAAGAATGTTCTGAAAAGAATGCAGGGAAGCTCCACAGCCATGGTAGGGCATAAGAAATGCATGTTCCTTTTGTTTCTTAAATTTTAGTTTTCTGTGATAGTCAATTTGCTGGGTTGAAACTCAGCCTTAGGTCTCCTGGGGCATTCCCAACTCCTGGACATTCATTCAAAATATGCCCTGGGGGGGTCCTCTGATCATACAGGGGACCCCTGAGGTGCTATAGTGATTCTTTGCAAAGCTTTACCCCAGCTCTGATTTCTGGCTCCGTCCCTGCTACCTCTCCAGAGCACTACCAGAAAGGTAGAACTTCCACACTTGGGGGTTACAGGTCTCCTTTCCTTTCGGCCCTACAGGAAGCCCTATTATCTCTGACAGGTTTTGTTTTCCTACACCCCTGTCTCTTTCTCCTTCATCTGGAGAAGACAATAGGCGATATTCCTTTGAGACAAAATGGTGGCCTCTTCCCCAGGGTGGAGAAAAGGCAGCAAGTGTCTCGGAGAGGGCAGACAAGATGTGATGCGAGAATTTGTTCGAGGACTGAGTATGAAGCCACGGTGGAGAGATTTCGAGTCACATGTAAAAGCGGAGGGGATTCTGGTCCCTCTCACCTGTCCATTGCTTTCCTTTCTCCCTTTTTCAGCTTAGCTGAACTCCCAAACTTGCTGAAGCTACTGCGCCAGCCACAGGGTTTTCATCTCTTTGTGAGCTGACATAGTGGTTGCTGAGGGACAGTCTGATGTGACTGTCACAGGGCCCCTGCAAGGTTAGTAGTCCGCAACCACATTTTCCAGATTTCTTACAAGGCACACCCAGCTTTACAAAGTAGTTCAGCAGCAGGGCAGCCCGATATGTCACCAAGATAACTTGGCTTTTTTCCCCCCTTTAAGATCTTGAAGCTTCACTGAATGTTTAGACGAGGCCTTTGTGACACGCATCAGTGACATGTGGTATCTGCTTTTTGCTGAAGAAGAGGCTGGATTAACCTTGACCTGTGTCCTGCATACTTGTTGACAGACTTTTATCTGACCTGTGTTCCCGTGCCGGGCTGCCACTGCTTTGGGGAAGTGGAGGACATGCTCCTCTTGATACTGAATTCTTTGCTAGTATGTCTCTAAAGACTGCTTGAGCAATTTTGATACTTTGTTAACGCTCAAAGTAAATTCTTGAGGCAGTCATTTTAATACAGTTATTAATTCAAGTCCCAAAGAATAATGACAGGAAATGTATTTCTGACTACTCAGTAGTGACTCATTATGGAACTATTTGAAACTATGTATTTTTTTTTTTAATCAGAAAGTACAACTGCCTATAATCAATGTTATCTCTTCAAATCCAAGCGATCCTAAAATCTGGCCCCTACTTCCCTTCAAAACAACAGACAGCAAATCTGAGGAAGAGAAAACTTATTATTCTTTGTGGGGCTGACAGCTTCCCTGGCCCCCATTGCACACTGATCAAGGCACCTTCCCCTGCAAAACAAGACAGACAAGATGGACAGACATTTCCCTTCCATCCCTCCTCGTGAGGCACCAGGAGCAGCAGAGGATCTGCAATCAGAAGACCCAGGTGCGGTTTCACTGTTTACAGTAAAGCAGGAAGAGAGGGAAGAGCTGCAGATAACTGTCATGGAGGGCTTTGTGAAGAGAAAAGCTTTGAGTATTTCATCCTTAACAAAGAACGTCTAAGGGCCCCGTGGTCATTTCCCAGTGAGTGTCCCCAAATAGAAGGTATGCAGTTCAGGATCTGCTTTTCATTAGCCCCATCAAGGTGAGGCAGGAAAGCCGAACTCTACTGGCCCAGCTAGTTCTCATGGTATTCAACTCAAGTCCCCTAGGGTCCCCAGATGGTCATACATCTTAAAGTCTTGTGAATGTTCTTCTGTCCTAGGGCAGGGGTCTGACTGCAGCGGATTCAGCGCAGGCAGCTCCTCGGGGGCTTGTTGCATTGGAGGGAAGTGGTCTTTATCTGTCTTTTTTCCCTCAAACAGCACCCGGGTTTGCCTTTTCCTGAGATAGCAGTTTGCTCCAATAACTGGAACTCAGCTCTTCCTGTTGGTCAGACAATGGGTTTTATGGGAAGCTAGGACGTGTCTGGATGCAGGATTCCAGTGGCAAAGAAGGGTGCATGCCTTGGGGGGGGTGGCAGGGATGGAAGTACATGGGGTGAGCTAGGGCTAAAGTGTCTCTGTCAGCTGATGTTGGGCATCTGTCTAAAGCCTGCACAGGGGGGCTTGGGAACGTTTTCTGGGGAAGCAGCCACCGGTTTTCAACACCAGTCTTAGAAAAATGAGGCGTCTCTACTGGACTACCCCATTCATGACTGATCCCTGAATCTCAGGGCCTGTTAGCAAACCACTTTGCTGCAAACCACTGATTTACAGTCTGCTCTAGGATTCTTATTCCAGTGCTGGTCTAGACTAAGGGCGAGAGAGGAAGATTTCGGTTCCAGGGGGAGATTAGGTGGAAAAAGCCCTTGAACCCTGCTCCTGAGTGAAAGACCGCAGGAGCGTCAGCCTGAGTAGGCAGGGTGAAGTGGGGTAGGGTGAGCTCTATCCATCTCCACAGGAAAGGAAAGGTTCGGCTCTTACCCTGCCTCTACCGCAGGAATCTTGGTGATTGGCTCAGACCAAGAGTTCCGGCAGTGAACATCTCCAGGATTTGTGTTCTGCGTCAGATCCCAGTGCTGTGGTTTACGTGCCCGACCCCCTGACGTTCTTGCTCCCGTTGTGGCAGGGAGCCTGGATAGTCCCGGGCTCCGAGGCAGGTGCCCTGCCGCCACACAAACGCTCCTGCAGGCACAGCTTCTGGGAAAGACATTTCGGAAGTCTCCTGTGGCTGCGACAAATTGCTCAGGTCTTTGCCACAGCAAGACTCTGCCCTGCCTTTCTCCACCTTGGCACAGCGGCTTCTGAAATTAGTAAAGGTCCCATGTCCCTGTAGGCTCTGCTTCATGGGGGTCAGAGGGGAGGACCAATCAAGTGTCCCTGTCTGTGGAGACATCGTGTGATGGAGAATGCGGTAGACACTGATCAAGTTTAGGAGCCGAGGAAATCTGTGTCTTCAGGCAGAGGCTGGGGACACGGAAGGTCACTTAATTCCTGCCTTTTCTAACCACTGCTGTGAGACTACAGCAAGGTGGGGACGTGCCCTGAACGGTGTTCTTGACCCTGAAGCCCGACGATAGGATCTTCTGGAGGACCCTGAAACCCCGAGCCCACTCCTCGGAGCAGAGAGGTCATCCGGTGTTGGTTCCCCTGCCTTCCGCTTAATTGGAACTCTGCTCTTCCCTGTCTGATTTTTTTTTAACAAATACATTTCTGAATTTAATAGTTCCTTTCTGGTAATTGGAAGGAAGACAAACTTTGACTATCTGGCTTTTGAAGGCTCTGTTTTATAACGTCTAACTATTCTACAAAACCAAACTGTTTCCTCCAATGAAGTCTTTGGGGGACTTGCTTCAACCAACAGGCCAGTGGATATAATTAGCACATTAGTTATTTGATAGCAAATTGATTCTCTTAGGACATAAATATAATTAAAAGCAGTTTGTTCTAGTGTCTGCTGTTTAACTGCTGCCCGTTGCATTCTGGGGTTTTCCCCCAGCTTGCCAAGTAAGCCCAGACTTCTGTGATCTAACAAGCTAACCTCTGGCCAGTCCTACTTATTCTAAATATATTCTCATAAAATGGGCTCAGCAACTCAAGGCATTTTTGGCTTTGTTTTTTTTTTTTTTTCCTTCAAGTGATCAAGGACTTTTATCACTGTTGTGGAAAGCCACCTGTGAACTTCCTCTAATATAGGCTTTGGCACCCAGGGGCCTCCTAGGATGTCACACTCACCTTGTTCCAGGACCATGAAGAGATATATTTTTGTTTCCCATCCTAAATACCATGTAACTCACTCCTCACTGTTCCATGGAGGTTATGGTAATATGGGGGGAGCGCAGTTGGTCTCCGGGATAAAGCACCTTGTAAAACAACCATGGGGGATTCCAAACCTGACTTAATCAACCTCTCTCCAGATCCATAGACCAATAAAACTGCTTGCTTTCTTAGCACAGCTCAGCCGGCTGATGTATTTCTCCCCCTCTGCTAAAGCTGTCCCTGCTCAAAGGCGTTCGTTTGTCAGGTCCAGAGAATTACAAGTCACGGGACCTCCTGCAAGTACTATCTCAGTTTATAAATTTCACCCATTACAATTTACGGCACCGCACCCTGCAGAGCGTTGCATTAATAAATGGAGGCTCATCTGCAGAAGCACGTGTGTACGGTCCCTGGGACCACGGCCCTAATGGGGCTGCAGGCTGTGTGTGGCTAACACACAGGCATGGCTCCTAGCCAGCTTGTTGCCTCTCTTAGAGGCCTCCCTTTCCTGCAGTGACCTTTTGCAAGCCTGAGTTTTGTTTTCACAGGGACACAACATAAAGAAGACCAGAGGCCAAGTGTGTATGTTTGTGTTGTCATGTGGAGGGTTAGGCTGTGGGAAGAACTTAATTCCTTTCAAAATGTACAAACTTTCAGTTTAGGGGCTTCATCTCCCTGTGGATACTCATAGACTTGCATAAATGATGAAACCCCCTTCTTCTTCTTCTTCTTCTTCTTCTTCTTCTTCTTCTTCTTCTTCTTCTTCTTCTTCTTCTTCTTCTTCTTCTTCTTCCTTCCCCTCCTCCTCCTCCTCTTCCTCCTCCTCCTCCTTCTTCTTTCTTATATTACAGATTTAACCTAGGCTCTTGAGCATGCTAGGTAATCAGTCTACCATTGATCTATATATATATATATATATCACTGTACCCCTAACTATATATGTATTATAGACAGGGTTTTTCTGTGTAACCCAGGAGAGCCTTCACCTGTGATCCTCTTGTCTTAGCCTTCCAACTAGCTGGGATTCAATGCCTGGCATGGACACCTTTCTACTTTTGACATTTTTTTTCCCAGTCACCAGATCCTCAGCTTGAGCCTCCTGGAAGCTTCTGAGGTTTCTCACACGCGCTTAGAAGCTAGTCTTGTTCTCTCCCTACTGGATTCCTAGAAGACACATTTTTTTCCTTTCCCTATGCCTCACCCTGGCATCTTCCCCTTGTTACGGATTTTGACTTCCACCCAGCATCTTGCAGCCTCGACCCAGTGCTCCTCCCCCCTACCAGCTCACTGGATCCCATCTTCTCTTGTGAAACTGCTGCTCTCATTCCCCCTGGACGTGTTTTGGTTTTCACCATCTCCCAATCTTCCACTACTGCATAAGTCTAGGTATTGTCTGGGCTATGTCTCCCAGAATTCCCATGCTCATTCTTAAAACTTTATGTCTTAGAATGTGACAGTATTTGGACACACGCTCTTCTTATAGCTGATAATTAGTCAAGATGATTTCTTTAGCATGGGCTCCAATCTAACACAGGTGGCATTCTCATAGGAAAAGAGAGTCAGACACAAATGTACACAGAGGCCACTCCATGTGAAGGTACATATGGCAGGTGTCCATCCAGTTTTGAGAACAGAACAAGGGTAAGAAATGGGTCTGGGGACAAGGAGAGCTTGCAGAGGATAATGCTCCTACAGCTCTGCCAGGAGCTGTGGCCACAGCAGCCAGTTCTTAGAGCTAGGGTCCTGAAATTTATCCCTCAGAGTTCTGGGTGCCAATATCAAGGAACTGGTGGAGCCACATCATTTTGCAAGCTCTTTTAGTCTCTGATGGCTTCTCCACTGTGCCAAGGCCTGTCCCTGTTCTCTGTGTGACACTTGTCATTGGATTTGGTACTCACCTTGGTTATCCAGTAAGGTCTAAACTTAAGATACACAACCTAATAACGCCCAAAAAGATCCTTTTTCCAAATACGTACACATTACACCAGGGATGAGGTGTGTGTCATATGGTTCAGGGGACCACTGATCTACCCATGACAACCTCCTTAGTTTTACTCTAAGTATTCCTTCAAGACTAAAGCCCCCTCTTACCTAGAGCGATTCTTCAAGTTTCTCCTCCATGGGTCACCCTCGCCATAAACCCTTTCATGACCTACACTGTCACACACATGGTGAGTGCTGGTCCTGTAGGCCTTTGCTGTTGACATGACATTTATTGCCTGGGTACTTTGTTCCCATGTGGCCGTGCATACGATCCTCAAATAGAACCTTGTCCTCTGCTCCTAGGGCCACAACCAGTTCTTCTCACTCATGAGGACTAACTAAAGCTTTTGTCTAAGCTCCAGTGATGTCTTCTGTTTGGAGGTCACATGACATGCCCCCCACATTCCAAAGCCTTGCCTGTCTCTGCCTTCCATCTGATACACACTCACCAAGCACCACAAACATCTGCAACATGTCCCTGCTTTGTTTGCCTGCTTCTCACTAGGTCTGCACCATGCATTGCTTTCCAGAACAATCCTCATTCTAGAAGATGCTCCTTTAGACATGAGCCTGGCCAGAACTAAAAACATGGAGAGGGACATAGTGTGGTCACAACACTTCTGGTGAAGTAGTGGCATTTTAATAAATAAAGCTTACCTGAAGATCAGAAAAGCAAAACAGCCACACTGGCCAGCCTTACAGACCAGGCAGCAATGGCACACACCTTTAATCCCAGTAGCCGCACTAGCTTGCCATAGAAACTAGGCAGTAGTGGTGTACGCCCTTAATCCCAGAACTAGAGAGGAATATAAAACAAGAGGAGACAATTCTCACACACAGTCTTATTCTGAGATTCCTGGAGGCAGGATCGCCATTTCGTACTGAGGTAGAGGTAAGAGTCAGTGGTTGGCTGTTTTGTTTTTCTGACCTTCAGGTTGAACCCTAATTTCTGTCTCTGAGTGTTTATTAATCGTGCTTCAGACTTTTTTGGGATAAAGGAGGGGTCTCATCTTTAAAAATCCATCAGGCTGATAGGCAGATGATCTCATCCTGTGTGGCCAGTGTGCTTTGCTCTGAGAAGTATGTGGGAAGCCAGCTGAGTCCTGCACAGGAATCCTCCACTGTCCAGAACACATGGGAAATGAGAAACGCTACTCCTTTGAATTTGTAGTTAAAAATTCCCTTTGAAGTCAGTGAGAGTCCTCAACGGGTAAAGGTCCTAGCTGAGAAGTCTGGTGACACAAACTCAGTCCTGGAAGCCCACGTGGTAGAAGGAGAGGACTGAGTCCTGTATGTCCTCCAACATCCATACATGTGTGACAGCATGTGCTTGGCCGCACCTAAGCATGCAAGCATGCGTGTATACACACGCATGTATACACACACAGAGAGACGTATATAAATAGATCAAATGTAATACATTGAAACAGAAAACTCCTGTTTGTAAGCCCCTGATGCAGATTTTCCTCAGTAACACCTCTCTCCTGTACCATCAGGAACACAGCGCTGTAAGCTCCCTGTCCCAGCAGGAACCACAACAAGTTTGGGAAGAGAACTGAGCAGCTGTTCAGTCAGTTTGTGTTTGGAATCCCCTGACCTCTCTAAAAGTGGGGTATGGAAAACATTACATTAAAAGAAAGTTTTTCTTTTGCACTTCTAAGTAGTTTTTTTTTTCTTTTCTAGAATGCTAAGATTATTTTCTCAGTAGCAATTAACCACATCTATACAGGAATAATACAATAAATAATTCCGTAGATAAAAGTTTGGGTTGCTATTCTGTGTTTCCACTTGAGTCCTTCCAGTGCTGGGGGAGGCTGTGTGGGCTCCTATGTGGAGTGCAAGTGGTTTTGCCCAAGATGAAGAAATACTACCAGGAAAACATCAGAACACCCTTCACCCCCCCCATCCTCTCCCTCCACTTTCCCACCCCTACCCTTCTCACCCCCCTGCTTACCCGCATTTCCTCATCTAAAAACAGTAGTTCTTATCTCAACAGCCTTAAGGGATCATTACAGGGATGTCATGGAATGTTGTGAAGATGCTGTATAAACGCAGCAGCTTTGCTATGGCATCACTGGTACTGATCCTGGGAAAAGCGCTGGGCACTGTAAGACAGGCCTGCCATTGGTCCTTAGCCCCCTTGCCATTTTATTTCCCAATGACTGTTTCTCTCCCCTGTGGCTTGGGCTTCCAGACACAGCCTCAGTAGGCCACATGAGGACCCTGCCTCCAGTCAGCCCTGCCCACACTCTGATTCCTTCAACCAGTCCCGGATGCTCAGCCTGCTCTTTGGTAGAAAGCGGTTTGTTACGATTCAGGAAGAAGCTAAAATCTGCTCCTTTACCCAACATAAAATCTGCCTCTCTTGTGTCAAAAGAGAAGAAGGAGGAGAGGAGGGAAGAGGGGGTTAGACGCCAGGGAGACACTAAATACAGTTTTCCTTTGACTGCTGGAGGAGATAAGTGCCTAAAAAAAGACAGGGATAGTTTGCTTATAAATTGAGTGCAGCGGGTTTATCACCCAGTGGCCGTAGATTATGTTGAGCTCTGTAATCAGGAGGAAGAGCGGGAGGCTACAATAACAGCGCGATAGGGACCATCCCGACTCCACATCAACTCCCCTTGACTCATTCAGCCTGGGTGCAAAGCGTTTATGTTACAAAACAATGCCGGGTCCTGCCCCGAGAGTCTAATGTGTCTCCCTGGTGGCCAGAAGCTCCATTGCTAGGGAGATTGGGATGCTCCTTGGCTGGAGCTGATGTCACCTGAGAAGCTGGATGGGATGATGGGGGCACTCGGGGATTTCCTCCCCCAGAGTGTGGTGGGAGCCCGGAGCCAGAATCCAGAGGCAACCGAGAAAGCTGTAAACGCCTGGTGCAGAATAATATTTAGGCAGGATGTTCCTTGAACCATGGGAGCCGTGAAGTTTCCTGGGCCTAGAAACTGCAGGTGATTAATTTCTTCAGTCCCAGTGGCGCCCAGTGTCTCCAAGAACGCCCAGGTGGCCCCTAGATGAGGTCACTGTGCACAATTTAAGTCTCGTTGGTGTCACTAAGGGAACTTGCAACAACTTCCACCGACCCAGACCCTTTCTGGTTGGTTGGCGTCGCCAGTGGGGTGGTCCGAAAGGTGAGGCTCCACTGTTAGAGACTGGTGGGGTGCGTGGAGGGGGGGGCGGACTGTGAGCGGCCCAGGAGCTGTGCTGGCTCCAGAGAGCCCCGCAGTGATGTTAGTGTTCTGCTGGGCATGTAAATCAACTCCAGGAGCCACCCCCTCCCATATGTTGGCAGTGTGTTTGCATCCTGATAAATCACCCTCGTGACCAAATGGATTCGGCCCAGATTAAATGTCTCCCGATGACGCAGTTTATACGTGTTGTGTCTCACTGTACTCCAGTGCTTCCTCCGGGGGCCAGACTCGGTGTCCAATAAAGTGGTTAGTCTGCGTGCCTTGTGGAGCTGGCAGCTTGAGAATACTCAGGACTGCGAGAGGAGGCTTGACGTTCAAGGAACCACCCTGAGCGTCACCTGATGGTGAGCTCAGAGCGTGCAAACATCTCCCATGCTTTCCAAGGCCTTCCAATCCCAGCCTAACTTATCTCTCTCCCTACACCACAGCCTCAGCTTATCTTTCCAGCTTTGCCTCTTGCCAAGCTTGACTGGGCACCCTTTTTGCTTGCAAGACCCAAGTTCTTTAATTTTCCCACGCAGCCTATGGACCCTTGCCATCATGCTAATCTCCTTTGGCTCCTTTGCCTTTCCTTCTGGTAAGCTTCTACTCATCTTTGAAAACCCAGTTCAAGGGTTTGCCCTCCCTAAAACCTTGGGAGCATCCATCTCTTTATGGCCGCTGTGAAACGAACTGAGTGGTTACTGTCTGTCCTCTCAGGGGAGACTGTGCACTCCCGGGGAGACTGTGCGGCCCCCCGGGGAGACTTGCTCTCTGTTAAGACAACTGCTTGTTCAAATACTGTCTCTCCACTAGTCTAAACTTCTCCAGGGCTTAGACTCTTGATTCTTGATCTGGACAGACTCAATAACCAGCACAAAAGAGAGCTACATTTTTTTTTCAAAATGAGAATAGTGCACACATGCCTTGTGACAAAACCAAGGGCTTCCCATTCATGGAACAGCCAAGTGGCTATTCACAGAGGCATAAGTACAACTTCCGCTCGTGGCTCAAGGCATGCTGCCAGAGGGGATGCAGGCAAGCTGGATTGACAGCAGGGGGATGAAGCATGCCCAGCTGCTGGTGAAATACTCCTCAGGTCTCATCTTGTCTCTGCATTTTATTTTTCACTGAGGTTTCTCAACTCTTATTTTTGGGACCTGGAACAAGCCACCATGCAATGTCTTGGCTGTGTATCATGTCTGAATGGAGCAGCACTGGGCTGACAATCGGGATGCCCAGCTTCAAACCCTGGCTCTGCCTACGTCTTTCAGATTTCTTGCTGGTAAAGAGGGTTACACTGTCGACCACTGTCTTAAGTGCTGAGAGAGCAGTTTTCCGAGGACAGTGGGGCCCAGCAGGGCTTTGTCTGTCATCTTCATCAGGTTACTTCTAATCCTCACCATGGCTCTGAGGTTCAGGGGGGCAAAGCACTTCCTAAGGACAGAGTCCGATCCAGGCTGAACTCTCTTGCCAGCCAGCCATGCTCTACTCATGGCCTGCAACTTGTGTTTTAGATAACATGGTACAGAAAACTTTGGTCGTTTTTGAAACTTGTGAGAAGTAGCTAAATGCTGTGTGGCTGCCCATGACTGCATGTGTAAATGTGTAAGCAGAATCCTCTTTCAAATGATACAGGAAGTTCACCTAGTTTATGGTTCATGTGATCTTTTAAAAATGTACCAGACCACGGTCATCCCTTCGGAGAGCTACAATAGTTCTTCATCATTTGTGAGACAAAACCCAAAGCTTCTATAAAGGACTTGAAGACCTCTGTGGTCCAGCTCTTTCAAATTCTCCAATTCCTTCCAATCGTTTTTCTCCCCGTATGTTGTTCCCCCTGATGCCTGTGTGGTCACTAAGAGGGTGAAGTAAGATGGAGGCTTTGGTGCTCTCTACAGCTCACAGACTCCTCCCTGCCTGTTGGTCTTCGAATTGTGATTGCACAGGTTCCCTTCTGATCCACTGGAGCTTTCCCACGTGCTTTCCTTCTGGCAAACATCTGTGCATGTATCCTTCCCTGAAGGATTATTTCCTCTGCTAAAGTTTGCACTCTCCCTCTGATGGGAAACGAAATCTGTCTTCCTTGTCATGGGTGGAGCCGGTTGCCCAGTCTGTATTCTTTTCCGTTCTCCCTTCTCGTTTTCTGTATTTGCTTTCCGTTGATGTATGCAACAGATTATCTCCAGATTTAATGAAAGCATCAATAATCATTTATGAGCTCATACTGTTTCTGAGTGTAAGGGATTGATTGTCGTGGTCTGAATGTCTGAGTCGCCCTGAAGTTTGTATGGTGAACTTCTAGCCTTCAGCGTGGTGGTTTGAGGAGGTGAAGTTTGGGGAATGAGTAGGCCAGGAGCATAGGTCCTTATGATCCAGGTTAGTGTCCTTATAGAGAAGACTTTGTAGAGTTCTCTTGCTCTTTCTGCCACGTGAGGAGACAGCAATAGGATAATCATTTATGGGCCATAAGGCGGACCTTCACTAGACCCTGATACCATCGTGATCTTGAACTTTTCAGACTCCAGAGCTCTGAGAAATAACTTTCCTGCTCTGTTTAAGTCACCGGATATAAGCAAACCTTTCTGTCTCTCTTTCTCTCTCCTTTCTCATTTCCCCCTTCTTTCCTTCTTTCTACCCTCACCTCTTTTTTAAGGAATAGCATGTAACCAAGACCAGCCTCAAACATTCCATTTTTTTTTTCTGTTCTGGGGATCAAACACAAGGCCCGAAGAACGCTAGGCAAGTACTCGTCCACTGAGCCACAGCCATGGCCTGAGTCTATGGCATCGTTATAGCATGTTGAACAGACAAGACAAATCCAGGAGGGTTAGCTGGGTGCATGTAGCTGAGCTGGGCTGCAACTGTCTGTGTGGTGAGCTAGCCTGGACTCCTGCAAGAGTGCACTCCATGGCTAGCTTGTCAGTGCTAGCAGTTGGAATGCCCCAGTGACCTGCCACGTGGGACTTCCCCAGAGCTGATGGAGGTGTGGCCGGCTTGTTTCAGTCTTCCTTTCCTACGGTTCTCAAGTTTTTCTCAGCACAGCATTGTGGTCACGTTACAATGGCTCCCTGGCACCTCAGGTTGCCTGATGGCACCACTCTCTCCAATGAGACAAGAGCAGAAATCAACAGGATGAAATTTCCAGGCAAATTTGTTTCTTTTCTTTTTTAAGGAAGGACAGTCTCACTGGGCACATGCCTCTCAGCCTTCACTTTGACCTAGTTTCCATAGACAGAGCTCATGGTGTCTGGAGTGCGAGCAGTCATTGTGTAGACTTGAAGGTGAAGATCAGAAACAGGAGGGGCGGGGACAGCTAGAGAGATGGAGAAGCAGCCTAGAGCCCCAGGGTTTCATGGAGCTTGGCACCACATCACTGGCTCATCAGTGACTCCCCTGGACTTCTCCACACTGCCCCATGAGCTATTTGAGGGGAGACTTCTGGTGATTCTTAGCCCTGTGAATTTTTAATTAGAATGATGGCTTTATATTTGAAAAGAAACTTGTAATGAGTTCTTTGAACTTTGACCTCAGACAATAAGCTCCATCACTCTGTGGGTGATCAGCAAATCTGGTCTGATCCTGACTGTCTTCCCACCAGCACCAAGACCCATGTCAGGAGGAAAGACATCAAAGGCGGCAGAGGGGGTGGGGAGGGGAAGACCTGTTTGATGTGAGGAAAGAGAGCAAGGACTTTCCCAGATTGACTACAAAGAAGGGCTTCTGTGTGCGTGGCTGCCAGCTCACCAGGTCATTACTTTTGCCATTTGCCTTGTATGGGTCGGAGGACTTGAAGATAGATTCCTGCAGCCAGGGAGTCTGAGCCCCTCACAGACGTGCCTCCAACCTGTCTCGCCTTCTCCTTCCTCTCATGGCCTTTGCCTCAAAGGAGAAGGAGAAGGGTCAGAATTATTCCAGGGAGAGAATAGAGCAGGGGGGGCAAATGTCCACGGACAGGACTTGGAGACTGTCTAATCCTGGGTAAGAAAAGAGACCAGCAGGATTTCAGGTCAAGAAAGTGTCTTGTGTGATGGTGGGAACAAGTCATTTCTCCAAATGAACATCACACTGTTAGCTAACAGATGACCCACAAAGAGCAAGACATTAATAATTGGGGTGCTGGGGAGGGGGTTATGTAGCACCATTCTCCAGGTGCCATCAAAAGGGACCTTTCTCCTGACATATCCTTTTGAGCTATCGACTTAATGGTTTTTTTATCAATTGACTAAAATTTTAATTTATTTGTCTAGAAAGAGAAATACTCAGCACTTTCTGCTCATTTTCTTCCCTGTAAAACCACATGCTACTTGAAATTTCAAAACAGAAAACCCTTTACAACAATACAGAGAAAGGAAATGAGTAGGAGAACCATGAGGTCAGCATCTGGGATGTCAAAGGAGAAGAAGTGGGCTGTGGGGGAGAAGGACCAGTCTGGGCTAGCAGGGTTCGTCCAGCCAGGATCTAGGGGACCACCTGCCAAGCCACACCTGCTGTATGTGATGCTGGAAAGGCCACTTTGTAACATCCAGAGTGTGTTGTCCTCTGCTGTACAGTCAGCACATAGCTGGAGAGTCTTTCCCTAAAATCTGGGACAGTGACAAAGACAGTGAAATGTGGCTCCCCACAATAACAAGTCACTTCGAGTCAACCTTGTCTACTTTCTGGCTGCAGTTAGAGTTCAGTCAAGTAGAAAGTCTCGGTTTGGTATAAAAGGATGTTAATACTTCTGGGATTATCTTCTGATCTTTGGTATTTGAAGATATTTATATGTATACACACACACACACACACATATATATATATGACATCTATCGTCTATCTATCTATCTATCTATCTATCTATCTATCTATCTATCTATCTATCTATCATTTTGGTCATTTTAGAGTTCTCAGCCCTGTACATCAAGAACATTTATATTGTGTAACCATTACTACCATCCACTTAGACATATAAATCTGTATTCTAGCAAATAATAATTTCTCATTGTCATCTACACAGAGCCAACATTTCACTTGCTGTTTCTACACATTCGGCTACTCTAGGTGTTTTGTATAAATAGAATCATATACTACTTCTTCTTTTATATCTGGCCATATCCATTTCCCACAATTATTCAGGGTTCATCCAAGTTGTGGTGTTGGCTGGGGATTTAGTTCAGTGGCAGAACACTTACCAAACCAAGTTGTGATGTTTCTGTCAGAATTTTATTTTTACAGTGGGATATTTGCATGCATGTATAACATTTATTCATTCTTCTGTCCATGTTCTTCTTTTCTTGGCTGATGTGAACAAGGCAATGCAAGTTATACTTTGAAACTCTGATTTTAGTTATATTGTATCTGTGCCCAGAAGTGGCATTGATATATCAAATGAGAATTCTATGCTTTGTTCTTTCAAAGACCTTCCATCTTTCCCACAGCGAGTGCAATGATATATCCCTGCTAGTGATGCATAGAGTTTCAATTCCTCCACGTCCACACCAACATCAGTGACCTTTGTGTTGTGTGCGTATATGAATATCATAGACACCGTAAGCCATGCTAGGCAGTATAAGCTTTTGAATGAAGCATGGTGGACTGTGGGAGCTAAGCTTTGTCACGTGATATTTTCCATGTGGAATTTTAGAGGAAAGGCTCACAATGTGGAAAGTCATGTCCAGCTGACCATTGCCTTACTTCTTCTACTGCAATAGGAACTGAAGAAAGTCATGAGCCCCTGGGAATAAAAGAACATTAAACTGATTTAGAATTTCTTCTCTGGGAACTCAACAGAGGTAGGACAACAATATCTAGGAGTAGGTCCTGAGAAGGGCCTGGAATTTGGAGAGGGGAAAGGTTGATTCTGGTCTTCTATGAATGGACCTAGCCTCTCAAATAAACCAGAAGGAATCAGTGTGTGGGCTGGGTCTCCCCAATCTCAGACTGGAGTGGGCAGGACCAGAGAGAATGTTTTAGCTTGGGTCCAGGAGATTACCTTGACCTGTAGTTCGGAGCAATACTTGACAATGTGTTGTTATCAGTGAATTTCTTTATACAGTGACTCTTTGAAAACCAAGGATATCAATTCTCCATTGATGAAGATTGTATAAGCGCTTCTTTCTTTTTCTTATTTATTTTATTTTTTATTGCTTTATAAATAATACCATTCAAAACTTCCTCTGCTCTTTCAATTCCCCCCTCTCCACTCCTCCCATTCCTCCCTCTCCACTTCCCCTCCCCCTTCCCCCTCCCCCTGCAGTCCTAAGAAAGAGCAGGGTACCCTGTCCTGTGGGAAGTCTAAGGCCTTCCCCACTCCATCCAGACTTAGGAAGGTGTGCATTCAAACAGACAAGGATCCCAAAAAGCCAGTACTTGCAGTAGAAACAAATCCCAGCACCACTATCATTGTCTTCTCAATCTGCCCCAATTGTCAGCCACATCAGAGAGTCCAGTTTGATCCCATGCTCCATCAGTCCCAGTCCAGCTAGCTTTGGTGAACTCCCATTAGATCAGGCACACTGTCTCAGTGGGTGGACCAACCCCACAAGGTCCTGAATTCCTTGCTCATCTTCTCCCTCCTTCTGCTCTTCAACTGGATTTTAAGAGTTTAGTCCAGTGCTCCAATGTGGATCTTTGTCTCTATCTCCATCTGTCGCCCGATGAAGGTTCTATGGTGATATTCAAGATAGTCATCAGTCTGACTATGGGACAAAGACAGTTCAGGCACCCTCTCCTCCACTGCCCGGGGTCCTGCTGGGGATATCTCCATGAACACCTGGGAACCCCTCTAGAGCCAAGCCTCTTGCCAATCCCAAAATGGCTCCCTTAATTAAGATATCCTTTTCCCTGCTCCATATTCGTCCTTCCTCCATCTCAACCATTCCACTCTCCCAAGTTCTCCCCAACCCTCACCTTCTCCCTTCTCTCTCCCCCTCTTCCCTTCTCCTCACCTCACCCCTACCCCCATGCTCCCAACTTTTGCCTGGCAATCTTTTTTTTTTCACCATTATACTAACGAGGATTGCCTGGTGATCTTGTCTTCTTTAAGTTTCCAGGAGGATCTATATATGTTTTTCTTTGGGTTCACCTTATTACTTAGGTTCTCTAGGATCACGAACTATAGGCTCAATGTCCTTTGTTTATGGCTAGAATCCACTAATGAGTGAGTACATACCATATTCATAATTTTGAGTCTGGGTTATCTCATTCAGGATAGTGTTTTCTATTTCTATCCATTTGCATGCAAAATTCTAGATGTCATTGTTTTTTACTGCTGAGTAGTACTCTAATGTGTATATGTGCCACACTTTCTTTATCCATTTTTCTATTGAGGGGCATCTAGGTTGTTTCCAGGTTCTGGCTATTACAAATAATGCTGCTATGAACATAGTTGAACAAATACTTTTGTAGTATGATAGGGCATCTCTTGGGTATATTCCCAAGAGTAGTATTGCTGGGTCCTGGGGTAGGATGATCCCAAATTTTCTGAGAAACCGCCACACTAGAGGTGTTCCCAGGGGTCCAGAGAGATGTCCCCAGCTAGGTCCTTGTGCAGCTGAGGAGAGAGAGCCTGAAATGGCCCGATCCTATAGCCATACTAATGAATATCTTGCATATCACCATAAAACCTTCATTTGGCGATGGATGGAGATAGAGACAGAGACCCACATTGGAGCACTGGACTGATCTCCCAAGGTCCAAATGAGGAGCAAAAGGAAAATGCCAACGTAGAATGTAAGAAGATCCTTGGGGCTTTAAAGGTTATATCAGCACTCATAGATGAATGGATCTTGCATACAATGAATTTTGAAACATTTGACTATAGTACTGAAGCTTGGGTAGAAGAAGCAATTTCCAATGGTATGAGGAGACACCAAAATGCCAAATGTTCTAATTGTGGAAGAATAGGACATCTAAGAAGGGACTGTAGACAAGGAATTCCTAGGAATAATGTCTCCTCTAGGAATGGCAAGAATAGGAGGACTCAGCCTTCTGGGATATGTAGGAGGTATGGCAAAGGCCGACATTTGATTAATGAATTTAGGTCAACAAGAGACAGACAAGGATACCCAATTCCATTGGGAAACTCCTTAGGGGGCCTCTTGTAGGCCCAGATGTCAAACAAGGCCTAGTCATTCCCAGTCACTGTGGAGAACATGTCTCACCCAGAAAACTAAACAATCTAGTGCCTCCTGTAGAAAACCATACTATTCTGGATAATCAGAAGAATTAAGTAAGGTAGAACAAAGCCTTTATAATTCTGTCCAAAAGGCAGAATTATATGCTATTCTTATGGTACTAAGGGATTTTAAAGAACCTCTCAATATAGTTGCTGTTTTACAATATGCAGAACGGATTGTTTTGCATATTGAAACTGCTGAATTTATACCAGATGATACAGAATTGACTTCATTATTCATACAGGTTTAAGATATAATCAAGAACAGGCTTTGTCCCATATACATAACACACATCTGATCCCATACAAGCCTGCCAGGTCCTCTAGCACAAGATAATGCAGAAATTGACATATAACTGGTTGGAAGTGTGCTGAAGTCCTCAGAATTTCATAAGAAACATCATGTCTATAGTAAAGGTTTGAAGAAAGAGTTTTCTATTACATTGCAACAAGCTAAGGAGACTAAAGAGGTGTCCTACTTGTTTTTTCTATAACCAAACACGATTACCAGCAGGGATTAACCAAAAGAGTACTCAAAGGATGAGATCTGGCAGATGGATGTGTTCCACTTTATAGAATTTTAAAAATTAAAATATGTACACCACACCATTGACACTTATTCAGGTTTTCAATTGGCAACTGCCTTGTGCTCAGGAAAGGCTGATTCAGTAATCATGCATTTATTACAAGTTATGGCCATCATGGGTATATTTGCACAATTAAAGAAAGAAAATCTTTCAGCATATGTGTCTAAAAAAATGAAACAGTTTTTTGCTTATTATAATATAAAGCATATTACAGGTATGCCAAACAATCCTACAGCTCAGGCAGTTATAGAAAAATCAAATCGTACTATAAAGGATATGCTAAACAAACAGAAAGGAATGGAAAGTACCCCCAGAAAAGGATTGCATAATGCTTTATTAAACTTGAATTTTCTTAATGCTAATGAGAAAAGAACAACAGCAGCAGATAGACATTGGATAATAAAAAAAATCTTCTGAATTAAAACAGCCAGTATATTTCAAGGATGTGCTGACCTCACAATGGAAAACAGGAGATGTGCCACATTGAGGAAGGGGTTTCTCTTTTGTTTCTACAGGAGAAGAAAAGTTATGGATACCATCAAAATTGATAAAGATTCAGTTTGAAAAAGAGAAATCTCTTGAGAAAGAGAAAAGATGGCTCATCCACAGAGGTGACAATCATACAGATGGTAAGAAAACCTCAAAAGTGTTGGGGCAGGGTTCTGTTCTTGTTTTGCAGTAAAACATTCATCTTCAAAGAGTGGAGAGACCTTGGACATCTAGATGCATAGAGATAAAAATGTAGTAGGGAGAAAGGGCCTGCTCTTGGTCCCAGCCACCCAGCTAGCTTATACCCGAAATAACCACATAGAAATTGTATTAATTAAAAACACTGCCTGGCCCATTAGCTCTAGCCTCTTATTGGCTAACTCTCACATCTGGATATAACTCTCACATCTAGTAGTTTGTGTATTATTACCATGAGGTCGCGGCTTACCAGGAAAGATTCTAACTTATGTCTATCTCGGGCAGGAGTTTCATGGTGTTTGCCACACTGCCCTTCCCAGAATTCTGTTCTGTCTTCCCCACCTACCTGAATTCTGCCCTATCAACTAGGCCAAGGCAGCTTCTTTAATAACCAATGAAAGCAACACAGATACAGAAGGACCTCATACACCATAAAAATATAGCTATCCAGAAGGAATCCACAAGAAAAGATAAATCTGCCTTATGATGCTGTGTTATCTTCATGGTAAAATTTGATTATTTGGGCACGTATACATCTTTACTTCAACATAAGAGCTGGCTTTGGAGTTGGGCAATGGTTATCCTTCTTTAAATCCAAGCATGCTGTTAAAAGAAAAATTAAGTTCAGAATTTCTGTCTCATGTCAGGAGACATCTGGTATGGACAAAAAGAAGACAGATTTTAAGGAAATATTTTACTTTTCTCTATGCCCATTTTGTTTATATCATATCTTTCATTGAATATATGTCTATATGAATAATGCTTAAGTTTTCCACAACGAATAGTAGATTTTTCTGTAGTAATCTTTGAAGTAATCCAAGAAGAAGATGGGGCCCCACAACAGCAACTCCACTTGGTTGGTACGACGTCATGATGCTGAAAGTGCTACTATGGGACTGGCTTTTGGGTACCAGCTGTGGAAGTGGTGTAGCTTCTTACAGTGTTCTGGACAGAACTCCAAAGAGACCCTATCGACTACTCAGAGGCCATTTGTCATTGTACAGAACAGCAATCTTGAAACTTAATCATCATTTTTCTTTTACAGGATCCCATAGGAAAAACATTGCCCCCACGACAGCAAGAAGCAATTCTAAAAAATTCCCAACAAAGTTTGTCCTCATGGTTAGGGACACCATTTAGGGGTTGATTATTACTCGCATAGGGTTGGGGTTGGGGTTGGGGTGGAAACTATGTAGGCCTAGATTTCTCAAAAAAAAAAAGAAAAAAGGGAAGATTAAATTGGATGATAGGTAATTTAGTGTTAACTTATTCACACTCATAATAATCGTGAGTAATAGAGTGAATACTTGTGAGCTATTATTTATGGTCAATTTACACTGGTATAGTTTCTTGTATATTGGTACAAATTCAAATTATATTTGTTACTTCTGTTTACAACATTTGTAGACCTATGCAAAGTTGTTTTGTTGTATTGTTTGCATGCATATTTCTACCTCTCTTCAAGACATTTTGTATATTGATACAATTTTAGGATATATTTATCATATTTCATTCTATATTTCTACCTCTGATCAAGATATTTATAGATTTTTTATATTTTGATGTTAGTGTCCTCCTTTACTGAACAGTTGTTTAAAGATTGTTTAATATTCCGTTATGAAGTCTTAATCTTTATGTTATATAGGTATTAAGTACTAAGTCAATAGTCATTCATGTTTGTTATACTTTTAATCAGACTAATGAGGTTCTTTAGGTACATAGAAATTGTATTCTGCATAGATAGGTAACCTTCAATCACTTCAAAGAGATGTAGAATATGGCATTTACATAACTTAGTATTCTGTTGATGTGACACATGATTGCTCCTGGCAGCACCTATCTATTCCCAAGAGATTGGTGAGCACCAAAGACACTCCACTTGGAGCTTGTCTTCTTGGCATAACTGGCCTTTGGGCAAGAAACTACCCATGCCTCAACCACTGACATAGTGCACAAAGTCCGGATTGGACAAGCAGAAGTCAAGAAAAAAAAAAGACTGTCAAATTTTGCCAAGACAGGGTAAGATGGCTTTGAAAAACTTACTGCCACTGAAAATGGTCTGTCAGTTACTCTAGGACTTAGCCAAAGTTGGTTGCTTCAACATTGCAAATGAGACTTTGTGTGATTGCTCAGATAGTCAGTTGTCTCTGTCATCTACTGCATGTTTTAGAAGCTACTTGATTGCACTTCCTGCCTACTCAAGTAATATTATCTCCCTTCTCAGGCCTTTGATTGGGTTGAAGATTAGTTACTCGTAGTTACTGTCCTCTTATGGTCTAGCCAAGCCATTTTCAATACAAGGCTTAGACTCTTTAGGATAGAATGCTTATGAAAACATTTAGCATATGTTCCTTGCTTAATATTGTTTATGCTGGTTGTAATTCTAATCTTATACTTGATATCTGTTCCTAGTGTATATAGTTTTGTATTGAGTTTGGAACTCTCCTATTTAAACAAAAGCTGTGGAAGCTCCTTCAGCCAATAGCCTTTAAGATACCAGCACACTTGAATGTGGTCTCTTGTACTATAAATGCAGCTGTAGAGCCTGTGCTCACTTTCTTGCTTCTGGCTCTCACTTCTGGCTGCTAGACTCTGTTCCTGTTCCCTATTAGTGCACAGGCAGGATTGTGATCTAGGACAGCGATCTGTAAGTCTTCCCTCCATGGATAAGCTTTTATTATATGTGATTCTGAACTAGTGTGGGATTATTTTGTATCCTCCGCCATCACAGGTAGAGGCTGTAGTGGTAGTGGGTTTGGAGGTAGAAGAAGAAGGAAATCAATCTGATTGCTTCACAGAATGGGCACGTGGAGCGGAACAGAGAACGTCTTGTTAGCACCTGGGAGTGTCCATTACGCGCTCGTAAGGCAGCTGTATGCTGGAGAAGGCATCAGGTCTGCTTGTTCTCTGTGGACAGCACAGAGCTGAGTGCAAAGAAAATCTTCTGGGTCCTTGGGGACCATGGAGCTGAGCACAAAGGGAATTTTCAGTGTGTAAGCGTGACAGCTTGGATGGGAAATTATTCTGGCACTCAGGAGCCAAGGAATACCACAGGTCAGAGTAAGCATAGCGGCCTACAGCCCTGCTCTAGGGAAAGGCTTCCCCAATGTAACAGTTTCCTCACCCCTGCCCCAGTCCCTGGCAGTGTAACAATCCTTCTTTGCTAGACCAAGGTATCCCAGGAAAATGTTACAGCCCTGTTCTACTCTGTTCCACCCAGGCTCTGTCTCTGCTCTGGCAAAAGAAGGTCTTCACCCAAACCCCATTCAAGAGATATATTGGGAGGGAAGAATCCAGGAGAGTGTCTGCCTCTGCCAGGGTGGAAGGAGGCAGCAGCAAACAGAACAGGTGCAGAGCTAGTATAGGGCTTCTTAGGGGCGGAGTTTTTGCAGGGCGAAGGTTTACATGGTGGGAATTGGTCAGATTTCAGTCCCTTGAGCTTAGATTGGCTAGATCTCATTTTCAGGGATTGGTTGGTTTTCTGCTCAGGGATTGGTTTGCTTTCCTGCTCAGGTTGGCTTTCTGCTTTGATGGTTAGGGGCAGATTTGGCTCTGGTTTCAAAGCCAAAGTATGTTTCTTTCACTGACCCTTTTTAGCTGTATGGTTCTAATTTCGGGGCCAGGACATGTTTCTTCCACCAGCTCTGATTCTAGGGCTAACGTGTGTATTTTCTTTGACTCTAGTTACAGGGTCAAAGTGTGTTTCTTTGGCTCTGGTCAGGGTGTATTTCTTTGACTTGCCCTTTTTCCCTACAGAGTTCTCAGGGAACATGGAGCTGAGTAGGTGAGGGCAAGTGTGTGGTTAGCCTTTGTTGGGAGGGTAACTTCCCTTAGGTTGAGAGTGGGAGCCGGAACCAGAAGAGCGCTTCTGACTCTATGTGCAGAAGAATCTTGGAGCAAAGGTTTCAGAGCACAGATTCCTTGGCACCTCACTCTACCTGTTCAGAAAGTCTAATGGCAGGAACTATATTTCTTACAAGTTCTGGGAGCCAGTGATGGTGACGAGAAACTGGAAGACACGGGGAAGGGGGCTTGAGGGGACTATGGCTAGCATGGCAGGCATTAGAGATCACTGGCACATGACTCCACATATCTCTTCCAGTCTTCTCTTCCTTCACAGGCATGTGCGACTCTGGTGTGCCCAGGATTCAAAGAAACACAAGACAAGAGAGAGCATGAACTCACTGCTGTCCATGCTGGCAGGCCCAGGAGGGGTGCCGGACTGCCAGGGTGCTTGAGAAGGCTTTGATCTGGAAGAGTGGGAGCACCTGGGATCCAGAGACATCACACCTGTGGGTTCAGCCTGGGCATTTAGTTACAGTCATGGATCTAGATGGATCATACAAGTATTTAAGGAGAGGTCCAGGCCCTGGCATGGACGACTACTATAAATCCAGTTGGTATTTTGAGGTTGTTAGTGAGCACCCCAAGGCTAGGGCTTGCTCTCTTTCCTTCTTTTCTTAGAATGGCATTGGTCCCTCCACTTTGGACTGATAGAGACTACTCCTGGTCTTGGCTCTGGAATTCTTCCAAAAAAGATTCAAGCCTAAAATGCTTACTTAGGATTGGACTTAGGGCCTCAAGCCTCGCGAGTGCTAAACAATGCTCTCCCATTGAGCCACACGTGACCAAACTCAAAGTGCATCTCTGTATTCTGAGGCCTGTGCTCCACAGTGGTCTTAGTCATGGGAATCTGGCTCTTAGGCAGGGGTGAGGTTCAGTTTGAGTTGGGGTTGAGATGTGAACACTGTAGCATCACTGCTCTCAGTGAATGTGATTCAGAGCAAGCTCAGACAGTGTTGCCTTTGGAGGCTATGTAAATCTGAACTGCCCTTGCTAAGAGCCTGTTGGTAGTCAGCTACAACTGTGCTCATGCGTAAGAGTTTGAATAATAGCGCTTCTTGTTTTCTGTGGAATGCCATTTGGTATCCAGAGTGACAGCATAGCCCTCGCATCCCTGCTGTCCAAACCCAGGTTTTCTTGGTCCCTTACATCTGAGGCCCTATCAGTCAACTACAATCAAGGTCTATGAATATGCAGGCTTGAAACATTACTGGGTCCATACCTGTCCATGCCTCCCCTCCCACACTGTCCCATCAGTCCTTAGTAGGCCTTCTGAAGACTCTTTTCATGCTCAGCACAGCCGTCTCTCACCATCTTTTGCAAACAGACCAGATCAATCAGAATCTCTTATTTGATCCCAGCAGACAGACTTTGCTCTGATGCATTCCTGGAAATCAGCTATCCAGGTCCCAGATAGCAGGAGCTCAGGAGTGGGAGCCTGTAGCCTCCACTGGTGGAGGGAACATTGCCAAAGACTCGGGGGTTTTCATGCAGCGGTGACACAGGTGGAGGGACAGCCAGGCCTGCTGCTGCTGGGCCTCTAAAACCACTTGCTTGAGGAACAGTCCCTCAGGATTAGGGCAATGTCCCTGGGGGGCAGGGTTTCTGATGTAAGGGTCCTTACGGATCAAAATCTTCCTTCTGAAAAGAGCCAGCTTTTGTTCTGTTAGATCCACTCTCCCATCTCTTTGGTTGAGGACAAGTGTGTATAACAGAGCTGCCTAGCAAGGGTGACAATGCACAGCTGGACACCAAAGACCGGAGAAATCCTACAGCCCGAAAGCCATTTCCTCTTGTTCCGGACTCTTCAATGCTATTAAGCCACAGAATTCCCTTCCTTGGAGTTTGCAGAGTGTTTCCTTGGGGAACCAGTATCCTGTAAACTACCCTTCAGGAAATGCTGTTATAAGAATTTGATAATTCTTCTTTTGTCCTTTTCCAAAAACGAAACAAAAACCAAAATCCCCAACCCCTGCTTTTGTGCTTCCCTGGCGAGCTGCATGGGGGTGTGCAGCTCTAGGAACTGCTGTGCCCTCACAGCTAAGCACGAGGAAGGAGGAGAGCAGACAGCCTGGAGCTCCTACCAAAGGATGCAGGTTCCTGCTCTGGGCAAGGATGGATGTGCTTGGTATCTCCACACGGGTGTTTAATTCGATGCCACCACCTCTGTTTTGATTGTGGTAGAGTTTTCCATACATCTCACTGCACTCTAGCTGTTTCCCAGTGGAATGGCTCGCAAGGAACTAAGCAGCTCTCTTAGCTTTTCGATAGCCACATTTTCCTCCAATCAGGCTTCAGCAGCTCCCTCCCACGGGCACTTCCTTCTCCATACAGACAAAAATCCTGCTCTCCAGCTTGGCCTCTTGGTCTCTCAACTCGTCCATACTCCATTTGCTTTTGCTCCTTTTGGAATTGGCAACCTGGGCCAACTCCCTCATTGGCATTTGTTCCCATTACCCATCCCTCATACCTGATTTTGTTTGCTAACTGTCCAGTCCTGAGTTCATAACCATGTTTCTACTTACACGTCGTGTTCATATACACTTCTGTCTTCCCAAAATAAAATTAGCAACTGGGCAGCTCTGGATCAAGCCAGCATCGCCCATCGTGAGGCACCCGAATCTCCCCAGAGTAAAGGAGAACAGTTTTCTAACATCACACGTTCTCAACCCTGGAGGGCCCCCTCTGGAAATTCTACACCAGTCCCTTTACTATCGTCCACCTTTATGCATAGCCCTATGTCCCACATCTCCCAGAAGATGCCTGAAGCTGTAGCTAGCACTGGAAGCACTGTGTATGGCCCAGTTATGGCCCGGTTATCAGCCGTGATAACTGAGATAAGTGAACATGAGATGAGGGACATTTGCAGCACAGGGCAGTGAACATGACAGTGGCTCCCGTCCTGAGTGGGACAAACCCGGGGTATACAACTGCATCATCTACTTACAGTTATGTGCAACTTTAAATGCACAAGGTGTTTTGTTTCTGAATTTTTCTATTTAATATTTTATTTACTAAGTGTGTTGTGTATGAGAGTATACGTGGGGGCACACATGTGAAGGTCAGGAAACAACCTGTGGAAGTTAGTGTTCCTTTCTACCGTGTGGGTCTGTGGATGCTGAGGATCGAGTTCAGGTGTGCCAGGCACAGCAGAAAGTGCCTTTACCCTCTGGGCCATCCTGTCCTTTGCCAGCCCCTCACCTCTTAAGAGTGATCCTTTTTATGTCAAATATTTTTTTGAGGTTCACTAATATAGGTAATATATTTCCTGCTTGGTTTGGATTGGCGTACACTATAAAGTAGCTTCAAACATACACATTTTATACAAACTATGAATGATAAGCTAATGTTTGAAATTCCTGGACTTGTATTGAGGATTATTTTTTAGGAGAAAGGCTTTGAAAACTAAATAGCATTTGTTCTTATGACTATCCAAACCATTTTAAAACACACACATGCCTATGTATGTATGTATAAATATATATGTATGTGTGTATGTATATATATTTTTATTTTGGAGATTATAATTAGATCATTTGGAGACTTTAGGAAAAGTTTTCTATTTTGGATTTACTGCATTGTTTTATGTGTGTTTGTGTGTGTATGTGTGTGTGTGTGTCTGTCTGTCTGTCTCTGTGTATGTGTGTGTGTGTCTGGGTGCCTATAGAGGCCAGAAGGGGTCACCAGATACCTTGGAGCTGTAGTTCCAGGAAGTTATTAGCTACCCAATAACCAATACAAGTTCAGCTGAGACTTGTAACTGAACTTAGGTCTTCCATATGAGAAATACACAATCTTAAGCATGGAACTGTCTCTCCAGCCCCATTTAAATTGTTTTCTGTGACAGAGGCTAACATGGCTGAAGTTGGTCTCCTGCTAACTGTGTAGCTGAGGATAACTTTGAACTTCTGACCCTCCTGTTTCTGTATTCCAAGTGTTAAGATTACAAGCATGGATCATCACGTTGGGTTTATGCATGGAGATAGAACTCAGGACCTTGTGCATGCTAGGTCAACACTCTACAGCCTAGGGGGTATCTTTTCAGACTAGTCAAGTTCGTCATCCAGCAAAATTCACAGAGGACTATTTCATACTTGGTCCTGAGAATGAGGAAAACATATTTTGTGCACAATGAAATATTGGAACTGTGGAAATGTCTGTTTTCTACTATAAAATAAAAAAGTTGACATTGTGGTTCATAGCTCAGTCCACTGCAGTTATGGATTAAATCTTTTATCTTTTAAAATTGCTGTGATAATATCTGTCATCCCTCTTTCTGAATGTGACCTTGTTCAGTAAATTTGTTTTGTCTTTTGCTTGGTATTTTGTCTTTTTTTAATGGGGTCCTAGCAATGAGTGAAGAAAGATGTTGCCCTCTTTCCCCTACAATTAAAAACATATACTTACGGGGTTGGAGAGATGCCTCACTAGTTAAGAGCATTTGATGCTTTCGCAGAGGACCTGGTACCTCCATCTGGTCTCTGCAGGCACCTGCTCACACATGCACAAACACAGTGGCATGCAATACACACACAGAAACAAGCAAAAACCTTTGGAGTGGGGGAAGACACTGGTATTTTCAGAAACAGCAGTTACTTAAAGAAAGGTACTCATGGCAACGGTAGGATATATGGCTGGACATGGCGACTCATGGTCACACCCATGTGTGACTGTGCAGGTCAGAGGTCTTCCTCTATGCCTTTTTTTCCCTTTGGAGGTGGAATCTCTCACTGAACATGAAGCTCACCCATTGCCTAGGCTGGTGGCCAGCAAGCTTCCACACTTCATGTCTTCACACCCCAGACCCCACTATTGGAGGGTAGAGGGATGAGGTTGTCCAGCTGACCTAGTAGAGGGATGAGGTTGTCCAACTGACCTAGTAGAGGGATGAGGTTGTCCAACTGGCCTAGTAGAGGGATGAGGTTATCCAACTGACCTAGTAGAGGGATGAGGTTGTCCAGCTGACCTAGTAAAGGTGAGGACAGATGGTAGAGGGATGAGGTCGTCCAGGGTCTGGATGACCTGTGTGGATGCCACATGTTCTGTAGCCACGAGTGTGCTAAATTCTCCTACATGACAATTAATTCCGCAAAGACTTGCTGGGACTGCTCAGTGCTGCCGCCATGCTTCTCAGACTGTGGTTGAGAGTCACTCGAGGACTGTGAAACAGAATTGGGGAATTTCCAGAATGCTTTTTACATTCCATTCATCTGTTACTGAGGGAAGGTGTGCCTCGATGAGCTGAGCTCTGAAGACAGCTTGTGGGAACTGGTTTTCTGCTTCCTCCACATACCCCATGTGGGACTGAGCTAAGGTTGTCAGGCTTAGTGACAAGCACCTTGCTCAACTGGGTCATCTGCTGGCCCCTAAAATAGTTCACAAAAATATTTACTTTATTTTTTTAAAGATTTATTTATTTTCATTTTATGTGTATGAATGTTTTGTGTATGTGTGCATATATGTATATCACATATGCACATATGTTTCATTCACATGTGTGAATGTTTCATCTGCATATATACATATATATGTATATATAAATACCCACACGCATATATATATGTATATATATATAACATGTGAGCATTATCTGGAAGAGGGGATTGGAACTCCTGGAGCTGAAGTAGAGGATGGCCATGAGCCACCTTCTGGCCACTGGGTTCAGAACCCAGGTCTTCTGCAAGGGCAGCAAGCTCTGTTGACTGCTGAGCATTCCTCCAGGCCCCCGTCTCAGAAATATTTTAAAAATGAAATCAAGGTTGGAGGTATAACTCAGTAGACATGAGTCTGAGTTCCAAGCAATTTATAACTGGAAGACCACACACACACACACACACACACACGAACATACACACATGTACACACATACATACATGCACGCACATACACACACATATATACACATGCACACACACACACACACACACACCAATTGTGAAAGCTTAGAAAGTTGGATGATGTGGCATTTACCTGGCTTGCAAGGTATTTGGGAGACTGAGGCAGAGAACTCCTTAAATCCAAGTTTGTGTCCTCAATGGACAGCATTTTGAGACCTTGGCTCAAAAAAGAAAAAAGAAAAAGAGAGAGAGGTAATTACATGTAAGATGTAATTGCATGCTGCATGTATTTCTTCTTTCCAGCAATTCTTTCTGTGAGTTAAGGTAAAAATAATGGTTGACACATGCATTTTTCAATATTAAGAGTCTGTCTAACACAGTGCTCAGCACACATCGCATTTAGTACTTGCCTTAGCAGATAAGTGACTTTTGTGTGGGCTGATATTGTCAAGAGGATATGGAATTACCCCGGAGATGATCCTGTGGGTACATCTGTAAGAAAGCATCCAGGCTGTGTTAGCTGAGGTGGGGGACACTTACTCCAAGTGTAAGTGGTAGCACTCCATGTGCTGGGGCCCTGGACCTAAGAAGAAGAGAAAGCAGGGAATAAGCCTTTACCTTCCTCCATGTGTCTCCAATGTATTTGCGATATGACCAAACTGCCTCAGAGTTCTGTCACGGCGATTTCTCTGTCGTAGTGATATGGACTCTCAAACTGTGAGCCAGAGCAAACCGTTGTTACGTCACAGCTGTGAGAAAAGAATCTAACACAACCTTATAGTAACAGAACAAATATGGCCTCTGTCTATAACATGTAGAAGTTTTTAAGAGTAGCATGTTTGATTAGTTAGCTCTGCTCAGGAAGTAGGGAGTCAGTCTCTGCAGTCAGCTGACAGCTTCCTTTGCTGGCTGCTGTAGGAGGAGTCAGTCATATGTCATCCAGTATGGTGGTCACCCTTCAGTCTGGCTACCACCTTTCAGTAGGGCTCTCTAGGGGCAGGCCCAAAAAAGTGGCTATACTATACCTAACGGGGAAAGCCAGTACAAGATCACCTTTTAGAGTTCTGATGCATTGTGGTTACTCGTGATTCGTTGACCAAGCAAGCTCTAAGGACAAATATGGACAAATTCAAATTTAAGCAGCGAAGTTGCAAAGTCATGGGCAAAGACAGATATTAAAATACGGCTGACATTTTTGTTATCCATTATACTTTATTTCTTAGATAGGATTTCACTGTGTAGTCCTGCCTGACCTGAAACTACGTAGATCAGGCTGGCCTTGAACTCAGAGATCTGCCTGCCTTGACCTCCTGGATGTAGGGACTTAAAGATATATACCCTCCTACCCAGAATGCATTAGATTGAAAATTTTTTGTTCTTACGATTTATTTTATTTTTATATATTTTATTAATTAATTAATTTTTTGTTCTGTCTGCTTAAATGTTTGTGTACCATGTGTGTGTCTGAGAGTCATAAAGTTCATAAGACAGTGTTAGATCCTTTGGGACTGGAGTTACTGGTGGCTGTTAGCTGCATGTGGGTGCTGGGAACTGAACACACCTCCTCCAGCAAGAGCAATGAGTGATCTAAACTACTGAGCCAACTCTTCATGCCAAGGTTTATTGATTTTTATGATGTGTATAAATGCCTTCCTGTGTGTATGTATGTACACCTCACAGGCGTATGATGCTGGTGCTGGTGGGGGTCAGAAGACAACAGGTCCCCTGGAACTCGGTTCCAGGTGGTTGGGAGGCACCATGTGGGTGCTGGGAACCAAATCTGAGCCTTTTGTAAGCACGATCAGTGCTGATAACCACTGAGCCATCTCTCCAGTCCTGATGTTCTTATTCAGGATTTACATACTCACTGATCTCCAGGACTTGCTCTTGTAGAATAAAAAAATCACAACAATGCCACGTGTTTCTTCCTCTGTTTTGATTTCTTTGTCTTTTTCCAGGACTAAACACCACATGTACTTTCTCCTCCTACACATCTCAGGGTTTAAAATATTTTTTTAAAAAGAAAACTGGGTAACTGTACACATTGAATCTGCCAGCTGCACACATGCCACAGGAACTTATGTCTTGATGGGGAAGGGCCCATTTGATCATGGACCTGAGCTCACCAGAAGCAAAAGGTGATCAATCATGTTGGCATTCTTAGTTGCTGATCTCATCAAGAGGAAGATGGTCATATGACTTTACCACTGTCTTGGTCAATATACCTCACCATATGAACCAAAATGGTGGTATCCATAAATTCCCAACAATTACGGAGTCCTTCGGGTCTATCTAGGTGTTTGGTCACCGTCTCACTCTCCCCCTTTTCATAATATTTTTCCTTTCTGTTGTTATCTTCTTGCATGATCTAAGGCATTATGAAAATTGGAGACGCAGAGGAGACACCAACATAGGCTGTATTGCCAAGTGATAAGGTCAGTGCAGTTTTTTTTAACCCTGATTTAAAAAAAATCTAAAAATGTTTTGAGATTATAACTAATTCACACCCAACCATCCCATTTACCCCCTTGCTCTCTTTCAAATCCTGCCCTCTTTTTTAGTAATGATGTATGTGTGTATATGTGTGCACTCTGACATGCATGCGCATGCACACACACACAGCTCAAGCTGTGAGTTACTTATATGTATATTTTCAGGGCTGAAAATTTGGGATTTGATAACCAGTGGTGTGCTCTTCCCCGAGGAATTTATTTCTCCCTCTTTCAGCATTCCGTAGGTGTCTGTAGCTCTTTGTATAGGATTGAGATCTCCTGTGCTCTTGTCCAATCAAGGTTAGTGTGTCTACTGCCATTGCCCTTGTTCATCCATGTTTAGACAGTCATGTTGATGAGATTGTATGTGCGTAATTTCTGACGTTTATACATGTAATCTCCCAGCAAGTTTCCTCTAGCTTTTCCAATGCTTCTGCCTCACTTTCCATTAGATCTCTGAGCCTTAGTTGCAGGAGCTGCACTGTAGACTTGTCATTTAGGACTTGGCTCCACAATTATGTATTTTGATTAGCTGTGGTATTCTTTAATTGCTTCCATATGTTGCAAAAAGAAGTTTTCTTGATGAGGGGTGAGACTACATTTGTTTGTGGGCATGAGGATAAATATTTAGAAAGTAGTTGAGTATTTATTCTGTTTTAGTGAAGTGGCAGTGGTAGGTTCTCCTTCAAGATCCATGGCTTCACTAGCCCTGGGCGGTTGGCTGGGTTTCCAGTATCATGCATGGTTTCCTTCTTGATGGTTGGGTCTTCAGTCCAGTTAGAGAGCCATTGGTTACTGCCAAAGGACTCATGCCACTGCTATGCCCTTAGTGTTATCAAGCCATGCTGGCTCTATTTGGGTTCATAGGCACCATAGGTGGGTAGGACAGATGGTTGCTTCCCAGTGTTGGAAGGTTGCATGGCACCTTCTGGCACCATGTAAACTAGTCCCCTGGGAGGAGGTATTCAAGTCAGTTCCGGCTCAGGGGCCTCTGGGCCCTGTTCCTGAAGTGCATGGTGTCTTCAGTAATAGAGACTCAACTTCCACCTCTGGGGGGCAACCAAGGGCAGTAGCAGGAGGCTATAGTGTTTGAAAGTTTCTTAGTTCTTTTTTTTTTTTTTTTTTTTTTTTTTTTTTTTTTTTTTTTTTTTTTTTTTTGTTTTTTCTGTTAGATGCTCTTTGGCAGGAGCATTGTCAGCCCAGATGAGAACATTTCATTTAAACTATGCATGCATATTTATAAACCACCTCACTATGACTTTTCAGACATTCTTACCACTAGTTTACTTTCTCTCCTCCTTTTGTACTTGTCTCCCCTCTTCCTAATTAGAACATCCTTTCCCCATTTCCCTCTTCAGATCACTTGGACCCTGTGATTCCCCTTTACTGTCTTTTAAAGATTTATTTTTATCCCTTCCCTGGCACGTGCAAGCATGCGTGTGTGTGTGTGTGTGTGTGTGTGTGTGTGTGTGTGTGTGTGCATGAGTGCAGGTGACTCTGGTGTCCAGAGGCATCAGATGCTATGAAGCTAGATAAAGTTAGAGGCAACTGTGAGCAGCCTTCTGCAGGTACTAGGAACCAAGCCCAGGTCTGCAAGACTAGGAAGTGTTCTCAATGACTGAGTCATCTCTCTAGCATCAATATTTGAGTGTTTGTTTTTCTTTGATGTTTTAGAGCTTCAGTTTTATAAATATAATTTCATTGGGCTGTTTATTTATGTATTCTTTAGACTTCATGAATTCGTCAATGAAGTTCAAGATTGTTCTTTTCAGGAGGGTTGAAGGGGAGGGGACAAGCAGGGAGGGGAACAGAGAAAAATATAGAGCTCAGTAAAAATCAATTTAAAAAAAGATTGTTCTTTTCAATTCCATGTCCTGGGGTTCATTGAGGTAGTTCTCACTGGTGAACTATTCCACAGGACTGGTGGATTTGGGAAGGGAGATACTGGTATAATCTTCCATATTGTTGGTATTTTTGCCATGAGATCTGGGCATGTGGACTTCTTTTGTTAGTTCTGTGTCCGTGTGAACAGAGAAGGTTGGAGCAAAAGAGAGGATGTAAATGTGGGTTGGCCCTAGAAGTTGGGAATGACTTGGGTGGAATGAAGTCAGGGGGACAAAGGGGACCGGGCAGGTGCACGTACTGTGTCTTCCTGACCCAAGCCTGGAGTGTAGAAGATCTTGCTGGATGGAATGGTTGGATGTGGTGTGGAAGGGGCCTGGGTGTTGGTGACAGGCAGGGTGGGCCCTATCAGATGCCTGGAGGTTGGTTCCAGTGCAGGCTGGGGTCATCTGATTAGATGGTACCCATGCTGGCTCTGGAAGGTTAGGGAGGTTGCATAGTGGGTAGGGTCAGGTAGACTCATGGAGCTAGATTCTGGAGAAAGGTTTGCAAGATTTGGCTGGGTAGAAAAGTTCCAATTTAATCTTTAAGCCTTGGTTCCAATGTAACTCATTCTTAATTTCCTTCCCATCGTGGGGCTACTAAGCAGAACTTGTTGCTGATTCTGAAGGCTCTCCTGTGCCTACGGCTACTCCCAGTGGAGGAAATGTGTGTGAGCACACTTCCACTACCTGCCTTCCTTCACCTCTTTCTCCATCTTAGCTGCTTCTTTTAGCACATCCCCTCTCAGGACTCAAGCATATGCCTCCAAACCCTAAAACAACCACAGAAGCTGGAGAGTTCAGCAAAGGAACAATACCCAAAGCTTTAGAAAGCTCAGCACGACAGCCTCTCATCCTGAACTAGAGGGGCTCCAGGACAAATCCAGGACAAATCCTGGTGACAGCTCCCTCTGAGCAGTCTTTGACAGCGGCTTAGCTGCTTGTGTCTTCTGCGCCAAGCAGCCATTATGGCAGGTTTACTTGGCAGAACAACTCACCCCTGGTTTGGCCAGCTACACACGATCTCGAAGGCATAGTGCAGGCTGGCTGCTTCCCTTGCAGAGTGGGGCTTCCCACGGAGCTGGCACACAGGAGCATGCTGGAGTGTGGAGTCAGAAAGGCAGCGCTGCCTTCTTTTCCTTAGAGAAAGGTTAGATGTCATGGGCCAGGTTAGAGCTGCAGTCAGGTTGTAAACCACATCCTAGGTAAGAAGCTGCCCTAGAAGAGTGAGAAAGGAAACCCACAATGACACTAAAGCAAGAACTGTGCACAAAGACATCTCAGTGTCTAATCCAGGCAGTGTTTCCAAATGGCCAGCCGTCACTGCCCACATCAGAATCTGCTGGAGTCTTTGGCAAACCACAGAGGCTCCTGGCCTTCACACCCTAGAAGCAGAGCCTTTGGGCATGTCTGAGAAATCTGCCCTCGAAGCAGGTACCTGGATTGCTTTAATATGTCTTCAGTAGCCTAGAGCTCAGGAGCTGGGCTCCATTCTTTCTCAGAATAGCATTCTGCTCTGGTAAGACAACCAAGTAGAGTACCTCAGCTTTACTTGCCTTACTCTGGGCCTTGGCTTGGGAAGGCCCGGGAACATATCCTGGAAATACATGGGCCAGTTTCCTCTAATTCTGTTGTTCTCTGAGCATCTGTATACAGGCTGGAACAATGTTCAAACCCTTGTATTAGGGGCAGAGCAGTACCAAGGAATTAACTTTGTTTTTCTTGATTTCTGTCACTCACCAGATTCCAAACATGCAGGCCTGACAGCTATGACCTCAGAAGGAAACTTCACTAAAGCAACTTCTGTGTGTTCTGCATAAAGCTGCAGCCTGGGAAGGGGGTGACTCACTGTTCGCTGAAGGTGAGTCTCCACTCCTTCTCTGAATGTTCTTTGAGGAATTCCAACCTTTCCTTTCTTCCTTAGTGTATTTTTAAGAAGTTGGCCAGGTCAATCACTGGTGGCAGTGGCAGAATGGTAGTGGGACTTAGGTTGTCTTTGAGGGTAGCTTCAAGGACAGCAGGGGCAAAGAGGGGCTAGGTGTATCCAAAGGGAGAGAGAATGTTGGGTCTTTTTGTAGCCTCTGCCTGTGGGGCACCTCTCACCATGGTCCCTTCTCTCTCACCATTTGTCTTCCTAGACGTTAATGAAAACAAATCCAAACAGGGCCAGATAGAAGAGAAGCAAGGTAGGGAAAGGAGAGGAGGAAGAGAGAGAAACTCAGAGGGAAGGAAAGGAAAGCAATGCACAGGCACTGCCAGAGAGACCGTAAGAAGAACTTGTCGCGAAGGAGTAAATGGTCAGTTAAAGATGAATGTAGATCCTTGTCAGATTAAGCATGTGAGATCAATGGGTGCTGCTTCTTATTGTCATTTACGGCACAAGGAATAGAGGTACAGCATAAAGACAAAGTCTCAGGTAATAGAAGGAGGAAAAGGGGAAAGAAAAATTAATGAAATTAGCAATTATGCCCAAAAATTCACAATTAAAGCAGGCTAAAAGTGTTAAACCTCTGACCCCAGAAATCTTCTAGAGTTGAGTCCTTTGGTGCAGTAAGATTTCCAAGGGCTCCTGCATAGATTCTGGTTCACTCTATACAGACTAAGCCCTGGGGCTTCCCAAATGCCCAGCAGTTAAGGCTGTAAGGCACAGCTTCCTGTCTGCAGGTGGCTTTCTTACTTATGGCTCGGACTCCAGCATTTGGTTTGCTTGGAAAATGTAAGGGATTCTTGCGTATTCTGCAGCCCAGACCGCAGCCTTGAGGACATAGAAGATGATTGCAGGTAGCCCAACTCTTTTGTCCATGTGCCTGGAAGAACTGCACCAGGCTGTCTGTCGGGTACACCACAGACTCAGCCCTTTGCCTGGTCACACTGTGAGCCGTTCTGTTGCCTGGTTAGGTTGTCATCTGTTCTGGAAACTTAATTCAAGCTTTACTTCCCTTGGAGAGCCTTGATCAAATCTCAGCAAGATTGTATTCTCCCACCCCAAGGTTGGTTCAGTTTGATTTTCAGCCCCACCACAGAACAGAATAACTGCTCTTTTGCTTGTCATCTCCACGAATCCAAAAACATCAGGGCCTACTGACACGAGTGGAAGAACAATTGCAATAAGACCCTGTCCATCCATTTTCTACCATATCCTTAGCCACCCTGCAAGGCAGTCTTGTCTTAGCCATGCTGTGCCAGCTGCGAAGCCAATCTTACTCTTTGAAAAATCTCCACTGTTTTTTGTCTTGGCCTGTTTTGTGGACAGCAGCCTCTGGAAGTCCAAGGGCCTGGTGTCACATCTGTCAAGGTCCAGTGTGTTGAGCATCTCATGGCAGAAGGCAGAAGGGGAAGAGAGTGGGAGAGGGACCAGACTTGCTTTCATAACACCCCCTTCTGTAATGACTCAACCTGTTGGTAAGGCCAGAGTTCACCTCTCTGTGGAAAGAGATGGCGGGGGTGTTAATGCCAGGCATTAACTTGGAAGGACACTCTCAAATCACAGCAGACAGCAGTGAGGCTACACTGGGGCAAATAGCTTTCTTAAGCTTGCCCACCCATTCAGAAAGTCAAGAGCTATTTTCCTACCTCAACCCTAGAGATGATGAGCTCTTGTCACTGTCCTTTGTCTCCTCGGTGCGCAGGAGCAATTGCCAAGCAGACTTCAGCCAAGGCCCTGCATCAGAGCCTACTTTTCCTTCTCCGGCTAACCCCTGCCATGACAGTGCTACCTGGAGGCGCTATGTTTGCATCTTTCAGTCTCTCCTACCTCCTTCTAAATAGCTTAGTGTGTGTTAGAAAGATCCCCAAAATAAACAGAGGTTGCAATAAAACTTTTCTGGGAATCTTTCTTTGAGGGCAATGGACTGTAGGGGTTTCAAATTGTTGTAATGTCTAGGGTTCATTTTTCTGCTTTGGGAGTGGAATGTAGGAATGTATGGCTTACACAAACACAATTAAATGCAAATTACCCGTGGAAAGGCAGCCACTGGCCATCTTTTAGTGTGGAGAAAGATACAGTTTTGTGGGGCTGAAGAAATATCTGGAAAAAAAAAGCCATTTCTACTGCTCAGGCCTTTCCCTTTGTAAATGTTCATTTAAAACACTGAATTCCCAAGGAAGTCGATGTTTTATATGTTTATTTTGTTGATTTGTGAGTGTCACAGAGCATGAAATCTTATTTTGAAGGCTCTATTCTTACTTGAGAAATCTGCCTAGGATTCGCGTTCTCCGAGTCCACATTTGGAAACTTGATGCAGCTTCTACCACTTTGGGGGCACTTTTGAGTTCTCTAAAATAAGCTGTTTAAGATTTTTTTTTTTCCTGCTAAAGATTGTTCAGGGACAGAGTGCAGGCAATTTGTTGTGACTCATAACGAGTTGATTTATTCAGTGATTGCTGAAAGCAGCCTCCACATTTTAAACATAGCATACTTGTGTATTTAATACACATGCTAAACCGTCATCTCTGTGAAGCTGGTGCCGGGCATTTGAACCGAACACCAGATGGAAATTACTTCTCCTGCTATTCCTTTCCCATCGCCTAAATGTGACCAGCAAAATGGGAAGCCATGGGAAATGGCTTCCCAAACAATAATAATGATAACAACGGTCTGAGACGATCTTGCCAGATACCTTCAGATGGCATGGCATCATAATGGCCATAACTGCTATAATAGGCCTGCTTTACAGATGGCAGCCGAGCCAGATCAAACCCTTCATTAGTCCTTCTCGAAGCTGTCATATACTTTCTCTTCTTTATGGTTCAAAGCACAAAAGGCCCTTTGTGCCTTTAGAGACTGCTGCAATTTCAAACGAAAGGACAAGCACGTTAGCCGCTCTTATGCATGAGCCGTATCATCAGCATAAAAATGAATTTGTAATATTTTGCCACATGTGATGTATTATTGCCGGGCTATGTAAACAATCCTGGGTCTGCAATTGAGCCTCGGGGACTCCCTTTACAACTGACAAATTGAGAAACAAGGCCATCAACTCTCACACATTGCATCCGCTGAGTTAAATAACTCTGCCAAGATCCATTTCCAGCCCAGTCTGAGATAATCTCTGTCCTGTAATAATAAATCATAGTCAAGGGTGTCGGGTGCCCCAGGCAGATCTATAAACCTGTAAACATCGCTGTGCTACACAATTCGGCTCTCTCACAAAAGCTCAAGCCAAGTCATTCACGGCTTTAATCTCGACACTGGTCAGCGTTGCATTCATGGCTCCTGGCTGACCAGCCCAAACAGCCGTGCTGCTCTTTGGAAGGAGATCAAGGTTGCAGTCTCCTCTCTTTGTTGATTCTTCAATTTTCTAAGCTACAGGATTCAGTGAGAGCTTGTATCTGCACTGGGATCAGGCCACTGATGGGGAGGGGCTTGGGGGGTGGCGGTGCAGGTTGTGGGCAGCACTACTTGTTCCGTAGGAAGGAAGCCGAGCAATAAGCTGGTTGCTGAGCAAATGACCCCATGGTTACCGGACCACAAGTGAAGGCTTGGCAAAAAAGGGGGGGCACCCAAGGGAATGGTGAAGCTGCGTGGGTCTATTGTTCCTGCATTTTGCTTTGGTGACATGTGTGCACACACTCTGGGGGTTAATCATGTGATGGGTGGCTGTGTTGGTCACAGTAGGGTTAACACTCACTCTTATAAGGTCGATGCTTATACACCAATTCCGCTTGGCTTGCCAGGGGATAGCATCCTGGTGTGTCAGTCATGAACCGAGACTGCTGTGCGTGGAGGAGGTATTTAATCCACCTAACACGCGGACCATTTGTGCGTGACTGAGAACTGTCTGCTCATGTTGACAGGGTAGGCACTTCCTAGTCTGTCTTTAATCCTTCGACCTACCCAAATGTTTGCAATAGTTCTGCTCTTCTCTTGGTTTTGGTTAGTTGAGGACTTCAGTCCACACACGCTGAAGGGGCGCGCACTGGAAAGGCTGACTGGAAGAAGAGCCCAGGGAGAGAACTTGGAGTTTGGTATGAGATACACAACTCCTTATATGATTAATGCTGGACAAAGAAAGAATTAGCATTTGTTAAACACATACTAAATTCCAGTCATCACACTGCCTGTCTGGGACACGTTATTTTATTTATTCTCCACAGTAATCCCATTGGATGTTACAGCCCTTCTTAAACACAGAGCAAACCAAGACAGAGAGAGATTAAGTAACTTGTCCAGACTCACACAGCCAGCTTACCGCCAAAGCTGAGATTGGAAATCCTGTGACCATGGGCCCATGCATTTTCTCCTGTGCCCCATGGCCTCCAACCGCGCTGTCTTAAACGAATAGGTCATCTTTGTCTTAAGGCTGCATAGACAAATAGGATTTGTGCCAAACTCAGCTGATTAGCAGTATGCCTGGAATGCTATGTTGAGAAAGATTCTTATTGGGCAAGATTTCTGGCTGATTAGATGTCTGCCATGTGCGCTGCTGTGGAGGATGGTAGAACGCTGCCTGAGCATTCTTATTGGTCAAGATTGTCTGCTTGATTAATGTGTCTGCCAGATGCTAGGGAGGAGGGCAGGACAGGGCCTTTCATTGCTGGCTCCTCTTCAGGTCTCTAGGAAACATGGGTCCTCTCCAGGCAGGACTGTGCCCATGTGAACCTTGGGCTGAGCCCAGGTGTGGCCCTGCATCTGACCCCATTGTCATGAATTGGTAATCGTGTTTCGTTCACATTCTGCTGGGGAGAGTTCCATCGAGAGGATGTCTGCCAGTTACCGGGTTAGAAACTGGGGAGTGACCAGTCGGCACATTGGGTACTCGAATTCTTCAACAGTAAGCCGGCCACCAGGCTCTTTGCTCTCACACACGCTCTTTAGAGAACAGTTCTTTCCTATTTTCCCTTGCTGACGAAATGAAACCCAGGGAAGCCCACTTATTTTAGCTTGTGTCTCCACGCTGACAGCGCAGTGGGCTGTGCACTGCTGGGATTTTCATTTCAAATGTTAACTTGCATACATACAAACGATGCCAGGCATTAGTACTCGCTGGGGAAAACGGGCTCCTTTTGTTCAAATGAAAGCATCAAAGGCCTCGGATAATTATTATTTGGCAATAGTGTAGGAGACTAGAACCCACGACATTAATCAATTTTAACAACTAGAATACACTTCCTGCCAGATGCAAATTTTGGGATATCAAATAAAAACAAGCATGTACGAATGAGACTTAGGTTTTGTTTCATTTCCAGTTGTCCTAAAACACAGCAGTGCAGATGTGTCTGCGAGAGTTCATCTGGTGAGACCAAATGTCGTGCAAAGCCTTGGAGACCAATTCAGTTCCACATCCACTGGGGGTTGCTACACCGAGGATGAGGATTAGTGGAGGCTGTGACCCTCGATTCCTCCACATGACTTCCCCTGTCGGCTGAGCAATCCAAGGGCCAACGGCCCACAGCACCTTAGAAATCCAAACTTAGGGGTTCGGTTACAAAGCATGCTATTTTCCCTTTATTTTATTTTATTTTATTTTATTTTATTTTATTTTATTTTATTTTTTTGCTTCCACTGACACAAGGAAGACTTTTTCCCCTTGTTACACTAAGTTCAGAAGTGAAAGCTTCATGGCAAAAGAAATTCCCAATCGGTATTTGCATATAAACTAACCCCAGAAGTCCCCTAATCACATCCGCTCCCAGTTTTACCCCTGTCCAAAGCACATTCTGAGGGGGTGTCTCAAACCGTTTGTAGGTGTTAGAATACCCGAGAGAAGAGAAAGCTGTAATTATATCTGAAGAACCACAAGTAGCCCAGAGGTTGATGGAACAGTCAGTACAGATTCAAGATACATGGTTCCAGAGGTTTTGTGTTAAATTAAGAGGTTTTGCATTAATTATAATCAAATGGTATTCAGAAAATGAAAAGTGTGGGAACTGGTGAGATGTGGTAACCTGTAAAAAGGAACGGAGAACTGAACTCGACTCCCCAGAAGGTGCTGGATGAGGCTAGGAATTAGCTGGATGTCTCCCAACTGCCTATCAAGTGCAATGCAGGATGGGAGTTCCATTTCCAGACAGAAAGTAGGGGCGTTGTGGAGCTTTGCATCTTCCTTTACTGGGGCTCATCTGGTCTGGATCTAGAGATCTTGGAGGAGATGACAAATCCAGGCCATGACCTTGGCTTTAGTACAGTTCACCTCATCTTTCTAGATAAATCTCAGGGCAACGCAGAGCTCAAAGCAAAGGAAGATAGTTCTTTTGGCTGAGAAGGATGTTAGGCGGTGGCATAGTTGACACATGGATTGCTTTGTAAAGCCTTTCTACGAACTGGATTAGGTTAGTTTTCTGTCCAAACTGGGAGCTACGTAGTGAGCCCACTTGCTCTGGTTTCTACACAAATAAAATGGGAATCATGGTAGAACCTACCTCAAATGTGGCCTTGCCCGTAAAGTGGGTCACGTAGATTAAATACCGAATCACACGATTTTAAATGGTCAGTGGACGACAGCAGAGGTCTTCTGTCCCATCCTGGAGATGAGACAGGGTAGCCATTAACCACTGAGGTCAAGGAGGCCCCTGCAGTGCACACCCCTGGGGACGTTGAGCTGTGCATCCCACCATTTGTTTAGGGACTGATGGCAGCTGGACTCTTTGGATGTCTCTTAAGTTTTCAATAGTTTAAGAGAACGAATGATCGTGAAATGCCAACCCTGTTTTCATAGTGAGAAGCGCTGCTCTGTGACATTATTATGCCTCAGTTTTGTCATGCATGTGGTCCTACGCTTACCCAAATACCACGTTATAAAGTGCACAGAGCAGCAAGGCTATGGCAGCCTTCAATACATGATATACATGGTACCACTTAACTTGCTACTAAGACGAGCTACAGAGAGACAATAACCATCTCACCCCCCCCCACCCCCCAGACAGAGTTTCTCTGTGTAGCCCTGACTATTCTGGAACTTGCTCTGTAAATCAGTCTGATCTTGAACTCCCAGAGATCTGCCTACCTCAGCCGCTCAAGTTTAAAGATTAAAGATTAAAGGCTGTGCCACCACCGCACCCAGCTGGCCCATTTGTCTTTCTATTTCACCAGTAAGGAAACGGAGGCAGAATGAGAGCTTGAGGGCACTGGTCACGGAATCAATGTGTACAGAAGCACAGGAGCTGTCTGTGAGGACCCTGAGCATTTAGTTGTTCTGCCTCCACCACTTTCCAGTCTGCCATACTGAACTACAAGACATAACAACTGGCCTCAAACCTCAGGGCAGGAACCTGGAGACACAGCTGGTCACATGACCTGTGGAGACAGGTGCCTGGTGCTGCCTCCTTCCAGAAACGGAGATTCTGGATGACTCAACCTTTCTCTGTGTTCTTGGCTTGTCCTTTTAATTTCAATACTCTAGCTGTCTCCTTTCCTTTAACTTAAGAGCAATCATTGAAGTTCAACTTGTCTTTCTTTGCTTATCTGCCCGGCAGGGAGAAGGAAAAGATAAGATCATGATCGTCCAGGGCAATTTTATCGAGTAGTTTATAGAACTCTCCAGTCTCACCCCAGCCTGGGAAGGAGATCTTACACACTCACCGTGTCGTAGAGGAGGACACTGCAGTCCTGTGAGCTGTCTGGTTGATGGACAGCGGGGAGGGGAATACAAGGTTGCGTGACCAGAACGCTGCCACGGTTCACTCATCCTGCCTTCCAGCACCATTGCAGCCAGTAGCAAGCCGGTTCTTTCGGGACAGTTTTGGTTGTCACATTTGGGGAAAGCTACAGGTAAATAGCAGAATGCTGCTGCTAGACCTGGTGGAATGGCCAGGCCAGTTTCTGTACACATGGTCTCAATAGGAGTTGAGCTGAAGCGGAGATCCTTAGTCCCAGAGGAGGTGGTCTACAGCCTACCCCCCTGACTCTTTGGGGATTCGCCATATTTCACACACAGGGAAACTGAGGCTTAGAAAAGATAAGTGACTGCTGAAGATTGTTGTCTAACTCCATTCTGTGTCTGTGCCAAACATAGAGGCTTTATGCTTTAGGCATTATAACCATGCTTCGCTGGCTCTCGACTTTCCCCATTAGACGCAGACTTTTGTCCAGTGAACACCGCTTAGCTAAGTCAGAGGTTCTTACATCAGCACATGGAAAGAGCACGCTGGACTCTACCATGTAGCTCTGATTCAGGGGGCCAGGTGGGCCTGGTGTTGGGTGGTGCCCAGGGGCACTGCTGCCGCTGCTGGCCTTGGATGAGGCTCTGAGCAAGGAGTGGCAAATTTTCCTTTCTCGTCTTTGGCGTCTTCTGCCTTGTCTCACTTCTCCCTCCTCTAGTGGTCTGGGAACACCACAAGCATGCTGAATTTTCAGCCTGGCTCTCACAGGCAACCCAAGGCAAGCAGGTCAGTGGAATATTCGTGGAAGATGTGAGCCTGTATCCTGATGAGGGCTCGGTGCACAACACAGACAGATTATAGTGTTACTGGCCCAAGTGCTTCTTAGGGCCTCCTGGGAGAGAACTGACGTCATCTGTGGGTGACTGGTGGATAGAAGAGCTGGCTGAACTACTAGTGGATTAGCTAATCTGGTCAGAGAGCCTGAATGGTCTGTTATCTGACACCAGCTCCTCTTCCTGAAGTTCCCTGGGGGACCTTTGTGTTCCAGGCAGGAGGGCAGGGTATACTGTCTTTGTATCTGGCAGCTGCTCAGCTCACAGAATGACTGTCGGGCAGCTGTAAGTGGTCCTCTCAAGGGTCTGGGGTTTAGTTATTAACCCTGAATGCTTGGGGCATCTGAGGTGCTGGTGTTTCACTAATCTGTGATAAATGTCCAATCAAGATGAGAAGGCTGCCAAGAAGGGGACAGACCCTGAAATATGCCAGGCCCTATGTGTGTTGCTTTACAACCATCTCATTTAACCACATGGCAGCCTGGCGATGCAGACCTGAAAGAGCCCAGCTGCCTTACCCAGCCTCCCAGCCCTGTGAGCCCAAGAGTCTGGGCGACCCAGAGGGGTCTGACAGCAGCTGTTGGCCCTCAGTATAATGAAGGAGGGAAAAGGTACACATGGTAGGAGAAAGCGTTTCCTAGCATGTGAGGTCATATTCTGCTTTAATTTTTAAAATAATTTTTAAATTATTATTATTATTATTATGTTTTTTACATCCCAACTGCAGCTTCCCCTCCCTCCTCTCTTTTCAGTCCTGCCCCACCACCTCCCCTCTGATTCCCCACCCTCTTCTGCTTCTCTTCAGAAAAAGGCAGGCCTCCCATGGATATCAACTGATCATGGCATATCAAGTTGCAGTAAGACTAAGTACCTCCCCTCATATTAAGTCTGAACATGGTGACCTAGTACAAGGAATATGGTCCCAAAAGCCAGCAAAGGAGTCAGTAACAACACCTGTCCCCACTGTTAGGAGTCCCACAAGAAGGCCAAGCTACATAAGTGTAACATATGTGCAGAGGGCCTAGAATTATGAATGTCTTTTTTCTTTCGCCACTGGTGTTCATTACCCATGTGGTCTTGAATACATTACTTATTCTTTTTATCTTTTGTGTAACAATAATATCTATCTTTCCTACCTCATTTGATTGTATCATATATAACTATAATGAAAGCAATCTCTACATGCAGACAATAATTCCAGATAAAGATCACTGAAATTTTAGTTAAAAAAAAAAAAAAACAGAAACAAAGCAGGGAAGTTTGACACCTCTGTGATCAGGAGGGTGGAGGCACCTCCCTGCCAAACATCAACTGAGCAGGTTTGAAGTCAGTTTTAGCTTTTGTCAGGAGAGTTTGAATAAACACCCTCTTCTTTTGCTTTATGTGGTTGGTGCCGATATTTAGGGATGGCTGCGCTGTGAGGAGGGACCCACTATGATGGCGGTGGGAAGCAGAGGGAATATTTGTGAGCAGCACCATAAATGTCCACTGTAGAAGAAGAGGGAGAACATGAGGTCCTAGTTCTTCTGGCTTGGTCAGGGAAGAGGCTGATCAGTTGTCTAAACAGAAGTCTAACCGAAGTCTCTCATAGTTACACAAGTCTCTCCCCTCTCTTCGTGGTTACCCAAGTCTTTAAAGTCTCTCCACTCTCCTCATGGTTACTGAAATCTCTCCTCTCTCCCTGTGATTACCCAAGTCTCTCCTCTCTCCTCATGGTTATTGAAGTCACCCCACCCACTCTCCTTATGGTTACCAAAGTCTCTCCTCTCTCCCCATGGTTACCCAAGTCTTTCCTCTCTCCTCATGGTTACCGAAGTCTCCCCACCCACTCTCCCTGTGGTTATAGCTCCACTGCTCCATTTTCTCTTTTATCACCAGGAAACATAAGTCACCTTCTCGCTGTAGGCTCTCTGATGTATAGAAATAAAATCAAAATAAAACACAAAGCATGTAATTTCATCCCAGCCCAGAAGATGATGAAAGAAATCGCAGTTTGAGGGAACTGTCGACTGTGGTCCCCAGGTGCTGTGTCTGACTCTTGACTGCAAATAGGAGGGCAAGTTTTTTTTTTAAATTATCTTCTCTCATTTTACATCCTGAATCCATTTCCCACTCCCTCCCCTCCTCCTGCTCCCTCCACCATCCCCCAGGTATTCCTCCAGAGAGAGGTAAGCTGTTTCAGTGGGTGTCCCGATGAGGGTCTTGGCCTCTTTGCTCACATTCTCACTCGTCCCTCTTTTGACTGGGCTTTGGGAGCTCAGCCCAATGCTCCACTGTCATTCTCTGCATCTGCTTCCTTTCGTTGACATCTTGAAATTTGCATGCAAATGTATGGAACTAGAAAAACCCATCCTGAATGAGGTAATCCCAATCCCGAGCCAGAAGGACGAGCATGGTATGTACTCATTCATAGGTGAAAACTAGCTGTAAACAGGATGAGGAGCTATAGTCCACGATCTCACAGAAGCTAAGTAACAAGGAGAACCCTAAGAAAAATATACATAGATCCCCTTCGGAAGGGGAAATAGACAAGATCTCCTGAGAGAATTGGGAGCGTGCTGAAGGAGGGGGATAGAAGGGAAGGAGGAGGGGAGAAGGAGAACTAGAGGAAAATGGATGGTTGAGATGGGAGAAGAACAGAAAGCAAGATCAAGGAAAGTTTCCTTGATTGAGGGAGCCATTATGGAACTAGCAAGAAACCTGGCACTAGAGATATTCCCAGGAACACAGCTAAGATCCTAAGCAATAGCAGAGGGGGTGCCTGACTGGCCTTCCCCTACTGTAGTCAGATTTTTTTCAGCATTCACTCATCTTGAGCAAATTGTTGGCAGCCACAGAGAAAGGACCAAGCTTTAAAATGCTTTTGTGGATAATTGGCCTTGAGTCTCCTAATCCCATAATGTTCTTAGTGGTATCTTTAATGGGCAGACTATCTAGCATCCGCCAATTGAAATTAGACCCAAGTCGCACCGATAGCGATTCCTTTCATTGGCCAGCGTCTGCAAAACATTCTTCTGTCCCATTATCACACAGGGCTCTCACAGTGCCCCTCTGAGGGAGATATTTTCGTCTTCAGTGTATAGACAAGGAACAAACCGTGAAAGCATGGCCAAAGTCTCAGCTTAAATCTAAGCTTTTATACCCTAAGCCCATATTCACTGCGTTCCTTTTTTCCCTTTGCTGTGTAAAGGTGACTTTAATTTTCAAATGCAGTGGCAGAATCTTGTTGAGCGCACTCATCCCATACTGTAAAGTATACCGCAGTCATGGGGTAGCAAGGGAGGGCTCTAACATGTCCCCTTCAACACCTGGCTTGTGTGTTAAATCAGTGCCTGGACACTTTTACTCCATTCAAGTTGCACATGTAACTTTTCAGTTTTTTTTCTTCCCAGAAATGCCTAATGCAGTACCTAGAGTGACCTTGAAGTTGCTCCAAGGGGGGCTGTTTCATGGGCTGGGGTGGAGGCATCGACACAGACACTCATAGGCAAGCAATAGAAGAAACTGTTCTCACCCTTGGGATGCTTGCCACATGAATATGACCAGACTTTCATGTCCATAGCAAATTCTTTGGAATCACTAAGCAAAGCCCAAGCAAAACCTAAGCCTGCAGTTAGGATGTAGAGTGAGTGTCGTGTTGAATGCTGGGAAAGGATTGAGCAGCACTAATGAGGACCAGACACAGGCTGGTTCCTTGGGACACAACCGTTATTGATTTCCTAAAGAAAATGATGCTGAGGTTGGCAGACAGGTATATGGCCGTCTCTGGTCTTTTTCAAAATGATAAACCACCGAGGAGCACTGTGTCTTTATTGCATGAAAAACTGAGATTGCTTCTGCTGAACAGCTTCCCCTCTTTGCTTATGTCTCTGGAGTGACAGAGTGTATCTCGTGGATTAGGGAACCCTGTTCTCATAATCTACTTATTGAAAATATAAATGTGGCCTTGTATTTCTGAAGAGCAATACTTTCTAATCACTTGGGGGAAATACAAAAGGAAATGAAAACAGCCACTTTATGGTTTGAATCTTGGGAAAAAGAAACGCTGTGAGCTAAATAATTTATAGATTAAATATCCGAGTGTTAAGGAAGAGGTCAGCATTGCTGCTTTTAACTGAAAACTTTGTGGATTTACTTAGCTCTTAAAGTCCTGCGGTGACACTTAGGAACCAGCTTTCCCACCGTAGTGTGCTGGAGATGCAGGAACACTTGTGTGACTTTGGCCAAATAACTATTCTTAATGTTTATTTAGCAGATAAAGAAGTCAGGTGTTGTTTTCCAGCAGGGTGTTGTGCAAGGCTGCAAGAATCACAGCTCCAAGACCTAGCATAGAAAATGAGAAATTCTCAAGAAAACTACGACAGCAGCTAGAAAAGGCTATTCAGCATAGCTAGATCCTTAGCTACCTCTCAATCTAGTTCCCATGACCTTGTGAAAAGTGACTTTGATGTCAGATCCATGCCCCGATCTCTAGTCTGCTCCTTCCTGGGCGTGGGGCTGTAGAGGTGGTACTGAACCTTTACAAACTTAGGTCCTTCCCTTGTGAGCAGAGTTCATAGCAGGTACTCCTTGGGGGGCAGACGAGAGAAAGATTTGAAGTGAAGAACTAAGAGGCAGCCATGAAGAGAGCTGGGGCTGGAGGACTGAAAACAGAAGAGATGCCATGCATGATGTGTGTAGCATCCCTGAGGCAGGCGAGAACCAGGGGTTGGATGAGGTCAGTGGTCTCAGAGGTTAGCAGTAAGAGACACACCAGGACAAAAGGACAGCTGCCCTCCCCATTACATGTTTTCACAGTGCTTTAACAATGAAAATCTATCATCTAATTCGCAGCCATTCTGGTGACTGTATGCTCCAAGGACCAGGGAACAAGTGCCCAAGGGGCAGGAACAGGAGCTCCTGGGATCTGCAGGGGTGGGCAAGGTTTGCCTGTGTCCACAAGCTCCTCCTTTACTAGATAAAAATGAAAACAAGATTGGCTTAGACGTGGTGCCAAGCTGACTGGGTTAAGCGCTGATGAGCTGATAGCTATGTTTTCTAGGAAGGTCCCTGGGTGTTTCTGGTGTAACTATTGAATTTGTTTTTAGTTATGTGTAACACAATAATTTTATCCAGGTTTTGCGTATGAGAAAACCTAAGTACGTTTGTCACTAAGATCGTGGCACATGCGTTACTACTCTGGGAAGTAACTTAGTTTTATTCTGTTAAATTGAATTTTTAATGCTCTTGTAAGAGACATGAACACAAATGTGTAAAAATAGTATTGTGTCTAATAATGAGGAAATGGAAATAGCCCCCATGCCCGTCCTCAGGGAAACACAGGGCTTAGGGTACAAGCACACACAATGAGCTTCAGCGAATCTATAGTTACCACATAATAAAGATATCCTACCGATCATTAACTGAGAAGAAGTCCAATAACATCTTAGAAAAAAAGACCCTATAGTACATTATTTAGCACATGGGCTTAACCTCTCTAAAGCAATGGTGGTTTGGATTCTGGGTCCTGGTTGCTTCTGTGTGAGAGACAGGAGCAGAAGCTAGTAACCCACAAACACAGGTAGCTCCTGCTCCCAAGTTGAGCAGAAAAGAGGGTTCATGGTATTCACGTCCTTATGACTGAATGAATGAATGGGCCAATGCATGGTCGAAAGAATGAAAATCTTTCCTACTTGGACAATGTGGTACGAATTAAAGGTAGTGCATAAATTAACCCTGAAAGTGAAGAGCATTGAAAGAGAAGAAGGAGAAGGAAAAAAAGTGGCTTTTATGGCCTTTGTTTAATGTAGGATGTCTGAGGAGCGGAAGTGAAGACTCTATCACTTGGGGGCTGCTTCATTCATTCACAAAGAACTTCACATTGTGGCCATGACCACAGCACATCTGCACTGTGGATTTCAGGTGATTATCCTGTGCATTTATATTCTTTTTTTTCTTTTTTTTAATTGATATTTATTGGGCTCTACATTTTTCTCTGCTCCCCTCCCTGCCTCTCCCATCCCCCCTTCAGTTGTCCCCTAAGGTCCCCATGCTCCCAATTTACTCAGGAGATCTTGTCTTTTTATGCTTTCTACTTCCCATGTAGATTAGATCCATGTAAGTCTCTCTTAGTGTCCTCATTGTTGTCTAAGTTCTCTGGGACTGTGGTTTTTAGGCTGGTTTTCTTTACTTTATATTTAAAAATCACCTATGAGTGAGTTCATCTGATAGTTGTCTTTCTGTGTCTGGATTACCTCACTCAAGATAATGTTTTTTTTAGCTCCATCCATTTTCCTGCAAAATTCAAGATGTCCTTTTTTTCTGCTGTATAGTACTCCATTGTGTAAATGTACCACATTTTCCTTATCCATTCTTCGGTCAAGGGGCATTTAGGTTGTTTCCAGGTTCTAGCTATGAAAAACAATGCTGCTATGAACATAGTAGAGCACATGTCCTTGTGGCACAATTGAGCATCCTTCGGATATATACCCAAAAGTCGTATTACTGGGTCTTGAGGGAGACTGTTTCCTAATTTTCTGAGAAATCACCACACTGACATCCAAAGGGGCTGTACCAGCTTGCATTCCCACCAACAATGCAGAAGTGTTCCCTTTTCCCCATAGCCTCTCCAGCATAAGTTGTCATCAGTGTTTTTGATCTTGGCCATTCTTACAGGTGTAAGATGGAATCTCAGAGTTGTTTTCATTTGCATTTCTCTGATGACTAAGAATGTTGAACATTTCCTTAAGTGTCTTTCAGCCATTTTAGATTCTTTGTTGAGAGTTCTCTGTTTAGGTCTGTATTCCATTTTTTTTAAAATTGAATTATGTGTTCTTTTGGTATTCTTTCTTGAGTTCTTTATATATTTTAGAGATCAGACCTCTGTCTGATGTGGGGCTAGTGAAGATCTTTTCCCATTCTGTAGGCTGTCATTTTGTCTTGTTGACAGTGTCCTTTGCTATACAGAAGCTTTTCAGTTTTAGGAGGTCCCATTTATTAATTGTTTTTCTCAGTGTCCATGCTGCTGGGATTATATTTAGGAAGCGGTCTCCTATGCCAAGGCGTTCAAGTGTACTTCCCACTTTGTCTTCTATAAAGTTCAGTGTTGCTGGCTTTATGTTGAGGTCTTTGATGCATTTGGACTTGAGTTTTGTACATGGTGATAGATATGGGTCTATTTTCATTCTTATGCCATCACCACTTGTTAAATATGCTTTCTTTTTTTCCATTTAATATTTTTTGCTTCTTTGTCAAAAATCAGGTGTTTGCAGGTGTGTGGATTAATATCCGGGTCTTCTATTTGGTTCTATTGGTCCTGTGGTCTGTTCTTATGCCAATACCAAGCTGTTTTCAGTACTGTAGCTCTGTAGTAGAGTTTGAAGTCAGTTATTGTGATGCTTCCAGAAGTTCTTTTATTGTACAGGATTGTTTTGGCTATCCTGGGTTTTGTTTTTGTTTGTTTTTTGATTTTCCATATGACATTGAGTATTGTTCTTTCAAGGTCTGTGAAGAATTTTGATGGGATTTTGATGGGCACTGCATTGAATCTGTAGATTGCTTTGGTAAGATTGCCATTTTTACTATGTTAAGTCTGCCTACCCAAGGGCATTAGAGATCTTTCCACTTTCTGATGTCTTCAATTTCCTTCTTCAAAGATATAAAGTTCTTGTCATACAAGACTTCCACTTGTTTGGTTAGAGTTACTCTGAGATATTTTATGCTATTTGTGGCTATTGTGAAGGGTGTTGTTTATCTAATTTCTTCCCCAGCCCTTTAATCATCTGTGTACAGGAGGGATACTGATTTTTTTTTTAGTTAATCTTGTATCCTGCTACATTACTGAAAGTGTTTATCAGTTGTAGAAGTTCCTTGGTAGAATTTTTGGGATCACTTATGTAAACTATCATATCATCAGCAAACAGTGTGAGTTTGACTTCTTCTTTTCCAATTTGTATCCCCTTGATCTCCCTTTGGTGTCTTGTTGCTCTAGCTAGGACCTCAAGAAATATATTGAATAGATGTGGAGAGAGTGGACAACCTTGTCTTGTTCCTGATTTCAGTGGAATTGCTGGGAGTTTCTCTCCATTTAGTTTGATGTTGGCTGTTGGCTTGCTGTATATTGCCTTTATTATGTTTAGGTATGTTCCTTGTATTTCTGCTCTCTCCAAGACCTTTGTCATGAAGGGATGTTGTATTTTGTTGAAAGCTTTTTCAGCATCTAATGAGATGATCATGTGGTTTTTATTTATCAGCTTGTTTATATGGTGGATTACATTGACAGATTTTCATATGTTGAACCATCCCTGTATCTGTGGGATGAAGCCAACTTGGTCATGGTGGATGATGGTTCTGATATGTTCTTAGATTTGATTTGTCAGTATTTTATTTAGCATTTTTGCATCAATGTTCATGAGCAAGATTGGTCTTTAATTCTCCTTCTTAGTATTGTCATTCTGTGGTTTGGGTATCACAGTAATTGTAGCCTCATAAAGAGTTTGGCAATGTTCCTTCTTTTTCTATTGTGTGGAATACTTTGAGGTGTATTGGTATTAGTTCTTCTTTGAAAGTCTTGTAGAATTCTGAGCTGAAACCATCTGGTCCAGGACTTTTTTTTGGTTGGGAGACTTTTGATGACTGTTTCTACTTCTTCAGCAGTTATAGGTGTGTTTAATATGCTTATCTGTTCTTGATTTAATTTTGGTAAGTGATGGAGGAAGGTCATTGAGCAATAAAGAAACTGCTTGGCTGGCCCTGATAGGTTAAAGCATAGGTGGGAGGAGTAAACAGAATAGAATTCTGGGAGGAAGAGGAAGTGAGGTCAGACTCTGCTCTGCTCCCGGAGAGACTCGACAGCTCTGCTCTCTGGAGCAGAGACTCCAGGCTCCGCTCTCCCAGGCAGCTCCGACCCAGGATGGATGGAGGCTAGAATCTTCCCGGTAAGCGCACCTTGGGGTGCTTACATACATTATTAGAAATGGGCTAGTCCAGGCGCGAGAGTTAGCTGAAAAGAGGCTAGATAGAAATGGGCCAAGTGGTGTTTAAATGAATACAGTTTGTGTGTTGTTATTTCGGGCATAAGCTAGCCAAGTGGCCGGGTTGTTGGGGACGCAGCCCCGCCGCTCCTTATTTCAACAGGTAAGTGATATTTATCCAGAAAGTTGTCCATTTAATTTAAGTTTTCCAATTTTGTGGAGTACAGGTTTTCAAAATATGACCTGATGATCCTCTGTATTTCCTTCCTGTCTGTTGTTATGTCCTTCTTTTCATTCCTGATTTTGTTAATTTGGATATTCTCTCTCTGCTTTTTGGTTAGTTTGGATAAAGGTTTGTCTATTTTGTTGATTTTCTTGAGGAACCAACTCTTTGTCTCATTGATTCTTTGTATTGTTTACTTTGTTTCTATTTTATTGATTTCAGCTCTCAATTTGATTATTTCCTGCTGTCTAGTTCTCTTAGGTGAGTTTGCTTTTTTTTTGTTGTTGTTCTAAAGTTTTCAAATGTTCTGTTAATTCACTAGTGTGGGATTTTTCCAGCTTCTTTATGTATGCATTTAATGCTATGGCTCCAGTCTACTGCCTCAGAGTTCCCAGGCTCGGGTGCACCCAGAACCACAGAGGACCTGGCTCAGGCCTACTCCCTCTGAGGTACCAGACTCACTCCTGTCCCTACAGAGATCTCTGGTTTTTGCCTACTCCCTTAGAGGTCCCAGATTCACGCCCAGCCTGGCAGAAGTTCTGGCTCAGGCCTAGTTCCTAGGGGAACCTAGACTCATGCCCAGACCCACAAGGCTCCTGGCTTAGGTCTATTCCCAGACTCATGTATGGACCCTCAGCAGTCTCTGGCTCTGGCTCGCTTGCTCAGCGATTACTCCCCCGTACCTGTTCTGGTGGAGATCACTGACTCTGGGTCAGGTCACTGGTTCAGTCCTGGTCCACCAGTGTCTTGGGACTGGATTGGCTCTTGGCTTCTGCTCTCAGTGGAACTTGTTCCCTCTCCGTCCTAGCTGGTTCAGTCCCACTCCATTTTTGGAAGAGATCGCTGACTCTGGGTCAGGTCGTTGTTTCAATCCTAGTCCACCAGTGTCCCAGGACTGGATTGGTTCCTGGGACTGGATTGGCTCCTGGCTTCTGCTCCCATAGAGCTTTCTTCCTCAGGCCCACTCTGTCCTAGGTAGCTGGTTCAGTCCCATTCTTGTTCTGGTGGATATTGGCTGACTCTAGATCAGGTCACTGTGCTTTTATATTCTTGAAGTTTTTATTACACACACTATTCATGCCTAAGTTATTGATGAACTATACATCTACTATTGTCAACATGTCCGTATATTTTCTGAATTTTAAATTAAAGTTGAAAATGAAGAGCAGTTACAACAATCTCTTGTCATGACACTGTTGTGAGTTTGAATTTTGTTCCTGAGTGGAGATACCTGTGGCTTACTAGCCTCAGTATATAAATGTTTTACTTTTGACCTTCAAAACCCTCCTGCTAATGTTTGTTTCTCTATATGATGGTCATGATGTAAAACCTTTGCTTTCCAACCACAGGACTAAGAGAGTGTCAAAGATACCAATAAGAGTGGGCTTGCCAAGTCCTTCCCCATGGCTCTTCCTTCTTGATTTTAGGCCATTTAACTAAAGATTATATGATTTTTAGCAGACCAGCCTGCCTGTAAGTTCAGCTTGGTGTCCTCTAGTGAATTGCTCAGCCTCTTCTCCTCTGTAAAATGGAGATAATATTGGCTTCATGTGATGACTGCAAAAAGTTTAAACTGAGATCAAATTAATCAAAAGCCAACAGAGACCCAGACAGTAAATGCTGGCTTTCCTTCCTTTCTTTCTCTTACTTCCTTTTTCATTATATTGTCACTAGAGATTTAGCAATTTTGGGAGGCCAGGGAGAGGAAGCAGTAATTGTAAACAGCACCTGAAATATGATTTGAGGTATTTAATTTTAAATACAGGAAGTCCTATAAACAGTACTAAGCTTGACAGTCAGGCCTGGTGGCGCGCACCTGTGAGCACATCAGTTGGATGCTTGAAGCAGGAAGGTCATAGAATTCCAGGTCCGCCTGAGCTCCGTGGCAAGACCCTGAGTCAAACAACAATAAACAACGACAAAAACAATACCCCTCGTGGGGTTAAGCTCTCCTCTAAATCTCTCCCATGTTTACACAGGAAATTGGCCTTGAAGTGGGGAGCATCATCACAATCAAATTAGAGCTCTGTGTGGTCCACGCAAACCTCGTGTCTCTTCCGTTGCTTGATATTAAATTTGACGGCACGATGGAATAGTTCGTTTTCCTGCTACGCTCACCTCTAGAGGAATGAAAAAAGTTTTCCCAGTCTAAGCCAGCATGTCAGCATTGAGGAAGATGGGCTAACCAGGGCACTAGAGAATTGTAAAATTCTTCTGTGGGCCTTGTCTGTGAATCCAGCTCCTATAAACACGGCTATCATAAGACATCTTTGCCAAGCTGACCTACTGAACACCTGCACACATTTCTAGATTCTATGGAATTGTTCTCTCAATAGATTCTAGTTTCTCTTAAAAACCACACATGTAAGACACAAAACTTAAACCTTAAGCATCTTAACTAGCAGAGTTGACCTTTGAATATAATTTTAAAAATTTGTAATATGCTCCCCAAGTATTTCCAGGAGTCCTCAGACATACAAATGAAAGACGACCTCCTTCATGCGCTTCTGTGAGCACCGATATTAAATGCAGAAGGGGACAAACTCTATTAGACTCAAGACTTAGCCCAAATCAAACTGCTTTTCTCCTGTAGTGCCAGCCAGATCTCCTCTACCCCTGCATCTAGTATTGCTTGTTCTTTTCCATTTGAGAGCAGCAGGCCTTGTAGGAGAGGGACTCTGGATGTCCCCATCTCTGTGTAATCAGAACATACATCTGTACAGTAACATACATGCAGGGATATGCATAGATACATGGACCCAGCCGCTTGTAAGAACTCAAGTTCACTGCAACGCAGCAAAAGGCATCGCAGAGATGATAAAACAGTGCGCTCTGTCCTGAGGGTGATTTTTACATTTGGCTCAAGATACATTGATATTCTGAAGGGACTTGGGTCATCTTTTGACCATCATTTCTATGATACTGGGCAAAGACCTAGTATTTCTTAAAGGGCCTTGTCTAGCATTAGCAGACCCAGGGAGTCAGAAGCAGATTGATGTAGGCAGAAGGGAGCTTACAGGGGACATTCTTATTCAAACAACCACAAAGAATTTACAAGAAATTATGTCATTGCAGGAAGATGGACAGGACTACAGACATATTGCTATGCAAACTAGGCCAGACTTAGCAGATAAATATTGCATGTTTTCTCTCATATGTGGAATCTAGATTTATCTGCATGAGTTTGTTTTGAGACAGAGTCTTCAACAGTAACTCAGGACGTTTTCTAACTCACCACGTATTCCAAGCTACCCTCAAGCTCATGGCATTCCTCCTTCCTCGGCTTCGCAAGAATCCGGATTGTAAGTGTGTGCCACCATGCCCAGCTAGATTTATGATGCTAACATAAAGGCAAAGAGTGGACCACCTGGGGAGTCTGTGATGGGGGAGTAAACATGAGCAAGATGGAGTGATGCATGTGTTTGGAAGTGCCATCAAGAAGCACTTTGTTTTGTAAGCTAGCTAAAGAATAATTTCTAAAATTTAACCATAAATAAAAAAGACTATCAGGGTGAGATCATGGGTCAAGTGCACCCACGGGTACATTCTTCATTTGGTCTTAGCCAAAAAGCTGAGGGCACACACAGGTACATTCTGGAAGGCATGCAGCATCTGTCCTGTAGCCAGTGCTCCTGCTCACTTGCCCCAGTGTGGCTCAGTTTTGCCCCTAAGATAGTAACCTGGCAACCCAAACTTTGAATTTCTTCCTAAATTGCTTAGGTTAGATGATTAAAGCAGACCTTCCTCTTCTCTCTGCTGAGACAAGCCGGAGCTTAGGAGGTCCTCAGCCTGTGCTGGGCAGCGCTACCCATCTGTGCCGGTCTCAGCAGGCACACATGGCCTGTGCATGCCGGGATGTAGGATTCTCTTCTTCTGATGTCTGTAGCCAGAGTCTACCCCCACATTTTGATTTAATGTGATTGTCTCCTTTATGAGTAAGCGCTGTCAGTTCTGAGCTCAGGTCAAGAGGAAGTCTGGTTATTTCTCAAGTGCATCTGCTTGTTTTATGTGTACGTGGGATGGGAGAGGGTACACACTGTGGTGTATATGCGGAGGTGAGAAGTCAGCTTTTGAGAGCTGGTCCTCTTTAGCTGTGTCGGTCTTGGGACTCGAACTTGGATCATGAGACTTGGTAGCAGGTGCCTTTATACTTTGATCCACTCACCAGCCCTACGTGGAACTAGAAAAGCTGGGAAATTGGAAACTTGGGTTCAAATAACTTGTTTTAGTTTATTTTTTTTAAATTAGCTCCTATGAAGCATTACTGTACAGAAGGACTAGAGTGATCTTTCTGGCATAAACTCCTTAAAAAATACCAATAATGAATGCTATGAATTTCTGTATTGGAAAGTCTGAATCACTCTGGGACCTGGCTCCTTGATGAAAATGTGAAATTAATTTTGTGCTAAATAAAACTTGAAAATGGTTTCAATTAAAAAGAAGAAAAATAAAATGCAGACAGTAATTCCACTGTATTACATTCTTATTTCGTTAGTCTGAGTTTTTTAAGGAAAAGTGGACTCTAGCTATGGCTCCCTCACTTTGCCATTGAGACATGGAACCCTGGGCAGGCAAGGGTGGTGCTCTATACCAATCTGTCACTGTGTGCAGAGTCTGTGGAGTGCCGGGGGGGGGGTGTGCGGGGGAGAGGCAAGCATTAATGGAATGTCCGCTGTACAGAGATCCGAGATGGGAACCCATAGATATTCTTCTACTTAACACACGTTGTTGTCTGAGATAACCAACGTTAGCACTGCTGTCCATGGAAACTATAAATTCAAAGCAATCTCATACATTACCCAAAGACACTAGTCACTGAAAGACTGGGAGTTCTTCTGCTCCAAGGCCCATCACCCCTCATGACTACAAACCCTCTCACTAAAGAAACCCAGGCACCTTCATCTGTCCCAGTGAAGCCTTTTCTCTGAGCTCCCTTCTCCGCAGGCTGGACCCACACCCAGACCATCGCACCAGTATCACCACCGTGCCCACAGAGAGCGGAACCTTCCTTGGCAGCTTGGGAGGTGTGAGGAGCTGTGGTTTGGAAAGAATACTGAACCCAGTGTTTTTGTGTTCTGAGGACTACGGGGGTGGCTGTTGGCCTCGCGGTCTTTACCTTAAGATGACAGCAGTGATTTACGACCTTCAGGCTGTTGCCTGAGTTCATATAGGGTCCAGCGTCTAGCACTGGTTTGGCTTCAAAGGGGGACCCAAAAATGTGTTGGTGAGTGCATGCCTTGTATGCACATAGGCATCTTTATAAGCGTATAAAAGCACACGTGTGCACATGAATGCATATGTTCTTAAGGCTGACAACTGAGTACAGAATGACTTCTCATTATCAGCTCTGAGGACAACTGTGGGATGAACTCCCTCAGTGGCCTTGCTGCGGCTTAAGCAGAAATGGCTGCACAGTCTCTAAATGTGTTGCCACCTGGGGTCCCCGCTTCTCTTTCTCCCACTCTGTTATAAAATGGATCCAAGTCACAATAGGAAAGATTTTTCTTCACTCTAACATTTAATTCTGTGGCTGATCCAAAAAAATCAGTTTTAAGGAAGCTAGTTATTCCAAAATAAATTGGAAGCTTCTGTCGCTGAGTCAGAACAAAGATTCTTCATTGAATATGTGAAAGGTCCCTTCTTGGAGACCTGACAAATGATAAAAGATGGAAAAAGAAACACCAAAAAAAAAATCCAGCAGCAGGATAAAAGGAAGGAATGACAGAAAGCTAACACGAGCTAAGATGAAGATCTCAGATGGTCCCACACTGTCATAGCATGGAGCACCCTAAGTGTTTTTTTTGGGCAGGCAAGGTTAGCTAAGTACCAGATTTCCAGTTTCCTAAGCTACTCAAAGCACTTTCACCTATGTTTCCTGTGGAAGAACAGAGGGAAAATAGCATCTTCAGCATCTTCTGCACGGTTTCCATGGTGTTGGGCACTACAATGCCATGTTGACAACATTTATTGTCAACAGGACACAACCTGGAGTCACCTAGGGACCTCAAGTATGAAATTTCCTTTATCAGACTGGCCTGTGGGCATGTCTCTAGGGCATCTTCTTGGGTGCTGGTTGACGGGGTGGCTCCCATCCCACTGTGGGTGGTGCCATACCTGGGTATGTGGTTCTGGGCTGTATAGAAAATGCTAGCTAAGCATCAGGTAGGGAGCAGCTATGGATCAGTAAACTGTTTCTCCATGATGTCTGTTTCAGGTACATGCCTTGAATTCCTGCCCTGACTTTCTTCAATGATATACTGTGGCCTGGAAATGCAAGATGAAATAAACCTGTTGTTTCTATGCAAGTTCTTTCTTTGTCGGAGTATTTCATTTCAACAACAGAATGCAGCTAGAGTAGGGGCTGTGTCAAGCATTTTCATGTGACCTAATTTTACTTGGTCAAGGACCCAAATATGTCTTGTTCTTCCATTCTTCTGGTAATAAAATTGATTTTCTGGTGGAGCTCAGATTTTTTTTCTTTTAGGTGTATTTGCTTATGAATATTGATAGTGTTCTGAGAAGTATTAGCATACTAATCAGGGCTCCCAGAGGAACAGGAGCAATAGGATATGTGTTTATATTTGGTATATGGAGAATTACAGTGCGGGGATTTGTTAGACTGACTTATTACACATTTAGAGGCTGGATAGTTCAACACTGGGCATCTGCTCAAGGCAAGCCAACAAGCCTGACAGCTCTCTCAGTGCAAGGTCCTGGAAGCTTCCATGTGAGACTGACCAATGATGCAAGTCCAGCCCAGAGCTAGAGGCTCAGAAGCTGCTGCAGAGTTGGTGGATGACTGAAGAGCAGGTGATGGAATCGGCAGTGGAGAAACTCCCTCAGGAAGAACGAAGCTTGCACGTACGACTTGGGCAGCTCTTTCCCTCTTTATTCCTTCTGAGCCTCCGTCAGCCACATCCAGGATGGTCCATTCCCCCCTCAGCTGTTGCTCCCCATGTCAATTGTCTGTAGAAATGGCTCCAGAATCTCACCTGGAAGTGTACATTGTTAATCTCCTAACCCTTCCTCCATCTAATCAAGGTGACAATCAACAGTGGCCATCATAATTAGACATTAAGAGACTAGAGGAGGTCTGTGTCCATACACATATTGCAGTAAAGCAAAGCAAAGCGTTATATTCCATGAAGAAATGTAGGTTAGCATTTGCTGGGCAGGAGGACCCTAGCCTGTGTAAGACAGGATGGAGCTGAGCACTGACATGCATGCACTCACGGCTCTCTTCTGACTTCTGATATGATGTGGCCAGCTGTCTCGAGCTCACGGTGCTGGACTCCATAACACGGTGGGTGCGCCTTGAGCTGTGAGCTACATCCTTGAACCTTTAGGTTGCTTGGGTCAGAGTGTTTTATCAACATCAGAAAAACACATGAAGCTTGCTCAACAAGCCCATTATTTTGAAACATAGAAAATGCTTGGCATGACAATAATGTTCCTGATTGGATTTAAGGCCTCCCACTCCATAGGAGGAAACACAACCCTGATACTCGGAGTCAAAATCTAACCTAACACTCATGGTTAGAGAGCTCACGGGGACTGGGAATGAACCTGTTACTGCTATTTTTTTCAAAAGATATATACTATCAAACAGACTTCCAGACTCACAACTTTCTACCTGTAGGTAAGTGTGGCTTTCAGACCTCATCAGGGATTTGTGTGTGTGTGTGTGTGTGTGTGTGTGTGTGTGTGTGTGACATAATGAGCCGGCCTCAGAGACTTACAACTGATCAAAGGGCAGAGAATAAGTGTCAGTGGAGTGCTGAGTCACTAATGGGACATTAAATCACATTCCCGCCCCCAAGACTCTGGAGCCATCATGGAAGCGAAGGAAGAAAGACTAAGAAGCAGGGGTAGGAGACTACTGGAATAAAACTGTCTGCTGGACACTGCTGTGCTCCCAGCAGCTGTGACTGCCCGCTCGTGACCGATACAGGATTAAGCCGGTCAACATTCTAGACGGAGTAAGGAGTTTGTGAGTCCTCCACCTACCTCTGCAGTTATAGACACATGGCTTCTGGAGAAGGGAGAATCATCTTCTTTACGTGTTTGGCCCCTGGTAGGTCAACCACACTAGAGTGGTTGGCCCCATACCCAGAAGTGTGTGAGCAGAAAATTGGAGTTGATGGATTGTTTATAAAAAATGGACATGAATTAAAAAGCCTGGGTTAAAACCGGTCTCGCTGAACATAGCGGACAATGAGGACTACTGAGACCCCAAGAACAATGGCAATGGGTTTTTGATCCTACTGCACCTATTGGTTTTGTGGGAGCCTAGGCAGTTTGGATGCTCACCTTCCTAGACCTGGATGGAGGTGGGTGGTCCTTGGACTTCCCACAGGGCAGGGAACCCTGATTGCTCTTTGGGCTGACTAGGGAGGGGGACTTGATTGGGAGAGGGGGAGGGAAAGGGAAGGCGGCGGTGGGGAAGAGACAGAAATCTTTATTTAATTAATAAAGAAATAAATAAATTAAAAAAAAGAATCAGTGTAGGGAACCCTTAAAAAACTAAAATAAAATTAACATATGATTCAGTTCTAAAAAAATGGACATGAAGTTGGGAGGAGAGTAGGGGGAGGTCTGGGAAGAGTTAGGGGAAAAGATGGGGTGAATGTGATCGAAGTCTAAACTCCCCAATAATTAATAAAAATATTTTTCAAAGGAAATGCTAGAGAGCCACGGTAGTGATGTAAATCTATTTGGGTTGGGCAAAGCATTAAGCTTTCAAAGGCGTCTAAGACGAAGATGAACAATAATGAAAACAGGTATTGCAAAGCTGGAGAGGAAAGGTACTCCCTTTATGATCTCGTAATCTAAACTGGTGCCAACCACTATGGAAAACAGAATGGAGGACAAAATAGAACCAGTGGGATTGAGGAGATAACTTGGAATGGGACGTGTTTGCTATGTAATCACGACACCTCAGTTCAGATTCCCAGCACCCACATAAATGCGGGGGCAGCTGCAAAATTTGTCATCCCTGTGCAATGGGAGCAAAGACAGGCAGATCTGGGCACTCACCGCCTGTCAGGCTAGCAAACAGGCAGCTCCAGGTTCTCAAAAGTAAAGTGCAGGGTGATGGAGATGGACCAAGTGGACCTCTGCCCCTCACACGGTTGAGTATGAGCGAGCACACAAATGAATACCACCCCCACACACTCCAGCCCCTCTGTGTCCTAGCAGCCCTGTTCCTAGCTCTGTTTCTAAAGTAACTGAAAGCAGTAACTCAAAGAAAATAAACACAAACGAAATACAAGGTGCTTGACAAGATCAGTGTTCTTTGGTGATGAACTGGAGCATATAAATCCTTTATAACATCTTAATGTTTATGGTTCATACATACAATTTCACCTGGTAATTAAAACAAAAGAAAAACTTATTTGGAGGTGTTCTGGATGTTCATGGTGAGACCCCAGCCCTGGACTTCAGGTTGTCTTTACCTTGCTCCCTTGAAAGGAGGAGCGTTTTCTTGCAATTGTAATCCGACTGGCAGAGGGTATTCCCTGGAATCTCTGAGCTTCTTGACTAGTTCTGGGTGGACATCCCCTGGATAGAAGGGCGGGGCTAATCGCAGGCGTCGCAGGCATCCTTCCGCTCTCTCCTAACTCCCAGCACTTTAATCAGAACCTGGTTTTGGTTGATGCCGTTCCTCTTTTGCTTTAGTTGGGAGGCATTCACTATACTACAATGCACAGCTTTAAATCTAGGCTTTGGGAATCCAGTTCCTAAAGTTCTCCTCCTCGGAGCGCTTCCACAAGGCTAATGGTTTGAGGAGTCTCACCAGAGGTGGTAGGGACTAGAATTTGGGGAAGTATATTTCTTTCACTTCCCAAAGCTATGTCGGCTTTCGTGACTGGAACAGAACAGGGACCGCTGTGAGTACGGAGTACGGGCGGAGCGAACAAAGCCGAAGAGAGGCAGAGCAAAGGGACGCTGTTCAGCCACACTTCCAGACAGCGCTTTCTGGGGGCAGACAGCTGTGGCAGGCTGCCAAGAAATTCTGGACATCAAATTGCTTTTGCTAAGCCAGCCCAGCGGTGCAGTAAAGAGCTAAGGAGCCCCAGGAGAGAGCTACAGAAGGATCGCCCCTGTTTCTCTACCCCTGATGTGGCCCTCCTCGATTAGGAAGCTGCCTGTAAAGGAAGTTATCCAGGGTGAAAGCAACTCAGCGAGAAACCTTTTTAGAGCAGAGCCCGAGGAAAATGAACGAAGCCAGTGGGGCTGCTTCAGGCTTATCATATTGTGTGTGGTGTGTGGAGGTCAGCTCACCTGCCAGCAAACGACACCCTAAACAAAGGAAAATCTCCCTTCTGCAAAATGAGCCCTCACATTTGGGCCCCAAAGGATGGCCTGATTCTTCTACGGGGCAATCGTTACATGAATCTAGTTCAAACTGACACACTCCTAAACGAACACTTCAAATGAAACGTTGCCTGTCATGTGGATTAAGCATTGTACTCAGCTGGAAGAACCAGGGCCTCCTGAAGCAGAACCCCAAAGGATGCTGTGTCCTCAGGAGTCACAGCCTGGGTGCTGGGGACCCCACTTCTCTGCTCCGTCTTGGTTTTCTTCACCATGAGCAATGGGGACTCCCTCTTGTTTCCTGAAGGTGGCTAGTGAAGGATGGGCGTGGAGACTGCTGAGTACCGGCCCCTCCCCACCCTCTACTCCTGTCCCATATTTTAAGGCTAATCATCCAAGTGCGCCTTGCATAATTTAACAAGGACAGTGTCACAGCCACCCCACAAACAAGGCGATCTGGAGATAAGAGTCTAGCTCAGTATGCTGTCCCCCACCCAAACTGAAGCTCACTTCTAAGGGGGGCAGGGAGAGAAGGTGTACCTTCAGGGCCAATTGCAAAATTGCCCCTCCTCCTGCCTGTTGAGGCTGCCTCTTGGTACCTTGCCCTGATCTGTTCTAGGCTGCTCTGCTCTTCACATCCATGCAACTCTGCACCTGAGGATTCAACTTGGACCAAAATAGTTAAAAGAATACATCAGTGGAAATCGCTTACACCCTTTGCCATTATTTCCTAAAAAATGTAATATAGCAATAGTTTGCATAGAATTTGCATTATGTAAGCAGGATGTAAGTGACCTAGGATGGTTGGAAGCACCAGGGAGGATGTGTGTGGTTACATGGTCCTGAGGCTCTGCAGATCTTAGTATCCATGGGTTGAGTCTCCAAGGGACTAATGTTTGGCGCTTTCTAATTGGAAACTACACTTAATCTCACTGCGATTTCCTTTGTCTTTTTTCATAATGGACTCCACTTTCCTTTGTGACCTCAAGACCATCACTGGTGTGTCACACCACAAGAGATTATCACAGTAAGCCTCTCTCTTCTGTGGTTAATGACAGCCGCACGTGCCACCTAGGCTCTGTGGGTGGGATGATGGTTTAGTTTATTGCAAAGGAAGTGGGTTCTGGTACACTTGGGAGGACTGACTGCAGCTTTCTTTAATGTTCCTGGCTTACGGTTGCAGTTTCTGAAGGCCAGATTCGCAATTTGTGTCCGTGTAGCCATTGCTCCACCGGTCACCTGAGAAATGATCCATCTCCAGCTTGGCTGTTCTAGAAACTACTCTTATTAGTTCTTAGAAATTCATTAGCTTAATTCATAGGTGGCAAGATTTCTGTAGCTCGACTGCACGAGGCCTCCGTGTCAAATTGCCATGAATTTCTAAGCGTTTCTTCTCAGCTTCATCTGCTTACCGTTAACACAGTCTGGTAGCTGAGCTTGCAGACCTGCCTGGGCCAATGATTTACAAACACTTTAAGTAGAGCAGTGTAAATGCCTACAGCACAGCAGGTTTCAATGCATAATTTTAAACCAAACCAAAGAGATGAAAAGCAAAAGGTAAATCTGGGCTGGCATCTTCAAGTCACTGTGGTCTGAGGCAGGAAGGGCTCAGAAGAGAATCTTTCATCCTGTCTAGAAATCATGGGAACATGGTGACAAGCTGCTGCCTAGGTCAGGGCCTCTGCTTTAAGTATGTCTCTTCATACCATTTAGTCCACCAAGAGGGCATCGAAGAGATCTGGTGAGGATGGGTGGGTACTCAGACTTGCACAGACAACTAAGTTTGTCTGACTTTCTTTATTGTATGTTTTTGTTCTTTGAGAGGGGCTTTTCTTCATAACATTCCTGCTGTCCTGAAACTCTCTCTTTATGCCAGGCTGGCCTCAAACCCAGAGATCTGCCTGCCTCTGCCTCCCAAGTGCTGGGATTAAAAGTGTGTGCCACCACTGCCCGGCTTTTCTCTGACTTTCTCTGCACCTCTCAAACTTAAACACGCCATGGTGAGAACTCAGATGTTGAGGAGAAGCTAAGTTGCTTCCCTCCGTGGATATCATTGGTATCCTGATTGGAGTGATTCAGATTTTCAAGATACATGAGTCTCTTTTCCCTCTGCATAGCCCCACCTACCCTGGCCCAGCCAGCAAGAGGGATGGTTATGGCTGGGGTGCAAAATAAATTAGTTGGGCAGTGCCTGCCTCCCAGCTCCCCTGTGTGTGTCTACTTAAGGGGGAAAGGGAGGGTAACAACAGCGGCTAGGGTGAGGCTTGCTCATTCGACTCCCTTTAAAAATGAAATGCTTTTAGTGTTAAATTAGAGTCGACTCCGGGTGGAAATTTATTTTCTTATGGTGCCTGAAGGAACTGTATGCTGAAAGTCCTTGCTGAAACAGCCTGTCAGACAACCCTGCATTGGCCAGGCTGGAGTAAGATCATGTCATAGTCAGCAGGATCTACTGACCCAGGGTCTCCCCTACTTTACAGCATCCCATGGCTGGAACCCTTGCCTAACTTGTGGGTCCCCAGGGTACCACCTTGCTTGTATCCTCAGACTGTCGATTCCTTTTTCCTCCCTCTGCATTTCACATACTGTCTTCTTCCTGATAAGTCCTCCCATCGTGGGGTGTCACCCAAATCCCATTCATTCTTTTCATGTGTTGTATGGAGTGTGCATGTATGCAGATGCCTGTTTGTGGGGACATGAGTTGGATGTGGAGGCCTAATAGTTATGTTGAGGATGTTCCTTGATTGATTTTCTGACTTCTTTTTCAAATTTCTTTCTTCTTTCTTTCCTCCCTCTCCCTCCCTTCTTCCCTCCCTCCCTCTTTCCGAATACTTTACTGAGTTGTCCCAAGTTCCAAAATCCCTTTCATTCTTGAAGTTCCAGCTCTAACACCTTCTATGAGAAATCCAAGTCAACACTCGGGCTAAGGTAACAGCCCCACCCCATGCCTGCTACCTGTGGAATAGGTCTGACGCTCAGGCAGAGCAGCATGGTTTTTAATTTTAAATTATTAGTGTGTGTGTGTGCGCGCGCGTGCGTGCGCGCATGCGTGTGCTCGCGTGTGTGCATGTGTGTGTCCCATGTCACAAGTGTGGAGGTCATAGGACAACTTCAACATATAGATTCTGAGACTTGAACTCAGGTCATCAGGCTGATGTTCCTTTACCCCTGAGCCATTGCTGGCCCTAACACTGTTTTCAACTTTCACTTATATTTAAAAGACCTACTGTGTTTTAGGCTACAGCTAAGGCTATTTTTCTATTGGTTTGTCATTCAGGAACATTGTCTTTCTATTGATGAAAACAGAGTTCCTAAGAGGCAGAAAATTCGCATGAAGTGATGCAGTCCTTGTGGTGAGGGCTTCAGTCCAGGCTGTTCACCAGCAAGTCCCCTGTCATGCTAAGCTTCCCGCATTCCACCTGAGTGACAGCCCCATGAATCCAAGTCTATATCTGCCCTCACCCTCGGCTAAGGCCCTCCTAGAAGTGGATCCTTACAATGTTTTTCTTTGAGTCCTGCTGTCCCTGGCCCACTGAGGGAGCTGCAGACTGTTGGCTAGAGTGAACCCGCTGTTTGGGCTCTCACATATTTTTATGGCAGTAAGTCTTTGATTCAAAAGTCTGTAGCCAACACTGCTATACAAAGACCAGTCTCACCAGTGGGAAAACCTGCAGCTGAGCATTAGTGGCTGCATGTTATTTCCTTGACACTTTGGGCATCTTGTGGTTGCAAACAGAAGGCCTTTGAGAGCTGGAGAAGCCTTTGTCTTAAACCCGACCCTAACTAACCTCAGCTCTGTTCATCATAAATCGTGAAACTTTGGCCATCGCTCTTTCCCCTCATCTGGGAAGCTGGCTGTTTAATCACAGCCAAGGAGCTGACAACTTTGGTAGCATGGGGCTTGGGAATGGGTGGTTTAGAAGCGACTCCCTCCATCTTTTGCCTCAACATTTAGATATTTTGAAAGGCTCCCCCCCCCCCCCCAGTCAAAGAACTCTCTCTCTCTCTCTCTCTCTCTCTCTCTCTCTCTCTCTCTCTCTCTCTCTCTCTCTCTCTCTCTCATGTTCACTGAGTCTCTGTAAAGTTCCTTGGCCAAAGAAAGAGTACAAAGCCTTCCAAGGTGGAGAAGTCACGGTGTCCTGGGGCCAGAAGGGCCTCCACCGCCACATTGTAACAGATTCCTTTAGCTCTGAAAGCTTTTTCTTAGTTAGTCTCAAGCAATTTCTTTTTCCTCATGATGTTCCCAAATTTTATCCCCTCCAAACTCTCACTGGGACTTTAAGTGGGATTTCATGACATCCATAATTTAATTTGGAGAGTTTGCCTTTTGTCAGCGCTGCGTCTTCCCACGCAAGAACACTGCGTCTTCCCATGTCCCTCAGTCAACTTTTGTTTGTCTTCATGCAGAACTTAGGTGTTTCTTTCCCTGTCTGAACAAAAGTTTTGTATAACTAGGGTCATGGTTGGGATTTGATGTTAAATTTATAGATGTGTGATGTGATTAAAAGGGGAGGATGTCTGAAAGTCAGAGAGTGGGTGGGAATGCCGTGTCAGCGTGTCTACCTGGACCACTTCAGGGATGCGTGCTTACAGATTGTTGGCAGTGACGATCACAGAAGTGATGGCTAGGCAGACAGGTCCTTAGGCATCGAAATGTATCCGTATTGGTTAGTTCCCCACAGCACTGAAGACCGCTTATCAGCGCTTATATATGGGCTGGTTGCCTATGGGTCAGCTCATTGCATCTCTTCTTGGCTGGGGTTCTCTGTATTAAATGACGTCTGGAGTTGTATGAGTTTGCTCACTTCACACTTCAGCTGTGCCCAAGACAGTGGAAACAGGGAGGGATTTATGACCTCTTAAACTCCTGACACAGCTCTGAATTTCTGGCCCACATGCCATTGGTCATGGCCAATCACATGGCTGAACACAAGGGTCACTGTGATAACTAGAGCGTGTTTCCAGGAGCGTTTTTTTTTCCGTGCATAGGTAGAGAAAAGTTGAACACAAGAGAAACTTGAATAAGACTTAGAAGGCCATGCATTTGACAGCAGGGGATAGATCTGTGGGCCTTGCCAGGGTGAACAGCGTCAAGTGCAGCTCCTGTAACTACTTCTGGATCTCTTTCAGCTTCTCTAAGTATGGTTGGTGGTTTGGGGGGTTGCTATGTGGGGAGCTGAGAAAGCTTGCCTGCAGTTTTGAGCGTGTGTTGGAGCCTTGATGGTGGTGAGACCTAATGTTGGATCCAACTTATCCTTAGGGGCTTTATTCTCCATTTCACACTAAGGTTCATAAAGCCCTTCTGCCGACCTTTGGCCTGGTACCAGATCCAAGGCTAACACACTTAAATGGACTACTTACAAGATCATGTAAGGTCTACTCCCTGCAAAAACGATCTAGTACACCTCTCTCATCGTGGTTTTGCTTCTCTGGTTGTACCTTCACTGATATGGATGAGGGGGCTCAGGCTGTTGTGATGAAGCCAAAGCAGCGGAGGAGGACGGAGCTAGCAATTCCTTTTACATGGATATGATTTCATTCTTGTGAGGATGGAGAAAGGCAAGCAAACACTTCCTGAATGCTTTTTGGCAGTGTTAAGGCAAACAAGGTTCTGGTTTGCTTTTACTACATCACAAGTTTAATAATTACCGAGATTACTGTGATGGAGAACGAAGATTTCTCTCCAGTGGATGACCCTTTTTACTTGAGCCCAATGACCCAATGGGAAGAGTTATCAAAGCTTTACTATGAATGGATTTTTTTTTAAAAGTAAAACCTCTTCTCAATCAAAGGGTCATAGTGCTCTTCCAACAAATTATATGCAATGATTAAATCTCTTAGCTCTAAATCCCAACCCACTCACTTCAGGGAATATTTGATAAAGCAATAGGGTAGAATAATTAAACAACCCCAGTCTCATTGTATTTCTTTCCTTTTTCTACTGGACAGGTTTTGATCTTTAGTGTAAATAATTTCTTCTTCTGTTTGCCATCTACCACCCTGGATTCCCGGTTTCTGAATGACCCAAGCTGTGGGCTTAAGTAACACTTTAAATTTGAGTTGCCTAAGAGGACTTTTGTGTCTTTATTTTTTCTTAAAACAGCCTTGGCTGGCTTGTGCTGGGACACTGGCTTTGTGGCTTTGAGGGAGATATACCACTTCAGTGTTTTCTGGACAGGAGAACCCCTGGACCACAACATCTCATTTGCTTGGTGTCATTTTGATCACTCTTTTTGACAGCACAGGTCTCATTTTTTTGTTTTTTAAAAAAGGGTATCAGTTTCAAGGTTTAAAGCTGTTGGGATTTAGGATCTCTGATTTTTAAAAGAGTGAAATTTAATCCTAGATCATGGGTTGGGGATATGAGCAGGGGTTTTAGGCTTCTTTTTCATAGAAGATTCTTGTAGCTGGTATTTATTATGGTAATGCTTTGTTATTATAAACCTTCAATGAATAAGATTTTGAGGAACTACCACACAACAAGGCACACTTTATAGCCTCCGTTTTAGGGGGTGGCGGTGAGCAGATCTAGCTCCTGGTTATGTGTGCCTGTGAGGCATGTCATTACTTTTGTTCTTTACAGCTTGTAGAATATTTTCATTGTAAGTGAAGCATCAGACACATTTTTTTATTCAAAGGAAGAGAAATAGAGTGAAGCTTGTGGCTACCACATGTTCTAAATAGGACTGGGTGGCCTCCTTTTCTAAGTTGGGGGTTAATATATCCCTTGGCTCCTTGTGGACACCAGGACACCCTGCTTTCATGTCTGTTCCATGAGCTGCATGGCAAGAAGGAATCCTTATTTGGACATAGCGATCCATCAATTTGAATGCGTTTTGCTAATTTCCTCATACTTGAGAAAGAGAGTGAAAACCAATTGGCTATTAATAATTAAATAGATATCTACAGAGGAACAGTTTGCTGTATCAGAAATGGCATTCATTACTTAATATAAAAGATGATGCTATGGGTTTTGCAAGAGCTTGGCTCAGAGTTGCTACGTTCACTCAGAACAAGGTACGCGTACAGGACTAGGCACAACCCCAGGAACGACTAGACTGGTTTCGCCAAGGTGGGAGAGACTGTCGCTTGTATGAAGACAGGACAAAGAGTGGTGGAGAGAAGAAACAGGCTCTCTCCATCTTTACAAAGACAAATGGTACCCGGGAATAGTTAGGTTTGAGCAATGAAGGAAAGCAATCACCTGAGGCAGAGGCATCGAGCGGGAATGAAGGGTGTGCCACCAATCTGACAGTTTTCCAAGGGGTCTGAGGTGTCTCTGAATGAGAAGCCCCTTCGCTATCATTCTCATATTTTTCTTCTTCATTGACTTCCTAAAGAAGCCTGAAGAAAACTCCCAGGACAGCCTGGGATGAGACCTGAAGCTGGACGTAAGCACGAACAGTAAACAGCCTTACCATAGGGTGTGATCCAGAACCAGGTCCCAAGGTCCCTATGTATTATGCCCTGTTGGTACCAAGTCAAGACTAGCTTGCAGGTTTAATGCCTTCATCTTCAGAGTTGGAGATAATCTCTGCCCATGTCGCACATGTAGGTGAATTGCCTGCCACATGCTTCTTTTTCTGAGATGGCCAGAATTGATGCAATTGTTCTGATTTGTTGGATTGGCAGTCTCTTTCCTTACTTTGAGGCCTTGGACCCAGACACAGCTTCAGCCTCCTTCCCAAGCAAAGCATGGCATGGGCCTGGTGTGGGCATGTGGGCAAGTGAACTCGTCTACAGGTTCTTTCAGCAATTCCTCAAGGTCCAAGAAGAAACTTGCAGGGTGTTTGTGGGGATTAGATGACATCACAGACATAAAACACTTTGTAAACTCCAAGGGTTCTTCCATTTGGTTGTTATTATCCCAGATGTGGATTTAGTTCTGTTTAGTCATAAAACTTATCTGGAGGAAATACTGGAGCAGGGTTTTCCTTTCCTTCAAATGTGATCTTTTCCTCTGCTGTTACCAAAAATGAATCACAAGCCTGGTTTTGTGGTTTGCTGTAGTGCCTGGTGATAATGGGCAAGACCCCTGCTCATTTTCCCCTCTGTCTAATGAGGAGTCCTCTGGCCATTGAAGAAGCTCCCGGATGTTCAAGGGCTCTGAGGATCTAATCCAGGATCCCAGGGATAGCTTTGGTGACTTCCGTCCATCGTCCATCCGATGATGTAGGCCTTGTATTAGTTTTCCTCTATTGTGTAATAGATTACTCCAAAAGTCTAGCAATAGAATTAAAATGAAATGAACAGGTATTATCTTCCGTTTGATCTGGGGCAGGAGAGGGCTGGTGGGATGCTACCTTGAGTCTTTCACAAGGTGTCATCGAGGTCAGCAGGAGCTGGGCTTCTCATCTGAAGGCTCTCTCAAGCTTTGCCCGATGGCTGGTGGCAGAATTCAGTTCCTTGGTTCCTACCAACAAGAAGTCCTTTTCTAATTCCTTTCTTAACTCTATTGCCCTCTTCACAGAGCATGCCATATCATGGCACCTGACTGGATCGAATAAATGGCAGCACAGGAAAGAAAATTCCAAACCAAGCCTCATCTAACCACAGCAACAAGGTCCCCTCTCTGACAATGGTCAGACTTCCCAAAGCTCTCAAGGTCATGGTGTTGGGCTATGAACTTGGCCTGCATAATCCAGTTTTAGGAAGAACCCCAATACCTCTCTAGACAGAATCCCCCTTACTCTTCATGTTTTCTCTGAGTAATGTCCTGTCCCCTAGCCCCTGTATTGCTCCTTGGTCATAACCCCCACTTGTCCTTGCTGTGTGCAAGCAGGGCCAGTTCCATGCTGGAATTTCTCTTCCTCTGTTGAAGCAGTTCTTGGTCAACTTCTCCTATCATGGCTTTTGTTTGTAGGATTCTGCATTCCTCCGAATAAACATCATGTAGGAAACAGCATCCCACCGTTTTTGTCGTTTGTTTGTCTAGACTCAGGCTACTATGTCCAGTGTACATGCTTAGGGAAGAGACTGGGCAGGGGTAGAATGCAGGGGAGGCAAGGACATTCAGATGCCATGTTAGAGGCTGTGTTCCATATGTATCAACAGTGGGCATAGCACTCCTTCTGGGGCAACCTCATAGCTCCTGGGCCATTGCTGTACTCTTGCAGGACCCATTTGGCTTCCACCATCCACTCATGCTTGGCTGCGGATTCCTTTGTGGCTCCTGGCTCTTGAAAAGATGTCCAAGAATGAACTAAGCTAGCCTAACACCTTAAATGTCCAATTGTGGTTTCTGAGCTCAGAAGACTTGTTCGTCTACAATCAAATCAATTCAGACTTACAAGGTAACCATAGCGTTTTCCCCCCAATTAGGTAAACAGTGCTGAAGGAGATAATCTCTTTTCCTGCCTGGCCCCTTTTTATATCCAAGTTGGTATTGATAAATTTCAGAAAATAATACTCCAAACTCTGGTATCTAGTCCTGCTGACTATTCTGGTCCAAAAGAAATCTGAGGCCCCAGAAGCAAGGGCTGTCAGCCCTTTGCCCTCCTGTCACTGAGCTTGCTTCTCCTCCAAAGTTACTCCACAGAGACCAGAATGCCCCTTTCCCGGTGCATGTTTGAGAATCTAGGATAGCCACAAACCTAGAAATAATACCCTAACCTTTTTGTGCCTTTCTGTGTGGTGCTGGAAACACAGAAGTTACATCACCTAACTTGCCTGACAGACACCACAAGACCCTCATCCTTTGGGGAAAGGGTCCTTTCCAGAACCCAGAAGGAAAGGATGTTACACTGAGAAGCTAAGAACCTGAGTGGACAGGCCTTGCTGGTTAGTTCCCTTAGAACAGTGGTTCTCAACTTCCCAATGCTGTGACCTTTAACACAGCTCCTCCTGCTGTGGCGACCTCAACCATAGAATTACTTCTCTGCTACTTTATAACAAGATTTCTGCTACTGTTATGAACTGTAAGGCAAAGAGCTGCTCTGTAAGCCATGGGGCCTTGACCCACAGGTTGAGAAGCACTGCCTTAGCCTCTATGATCCAGACACATTTTAGCACAGCTAACCTCTCCTCCCTAACACTAAGCAGTAGAAGTGGAGCGCCTTCCTCTGGTTCCTTGGGTCTTCGTTGAAAGCCTCTTCCATTGCATGAAGTTTCATTAAATAACTGTATTGCACTTTCTTCTTCTTAATCTTATTATGGGTATATTGTTCATGACCCTTACGATGAGTGAGAAAATATAGCCCTGCATTACTTATCTTCTAGAAGAGCTGCCAGGATGAACCACACTGCGGCCACAGAGCTGAGTAACACCTCTAATGGATCGCTAACTTCTGAGGACCTGGGTGACCCATTGTTTCCATAACATGTAAGCAATCCTCTCCAACAAAGTGGAGCATTTCCTTTTGGGGCTTACAAAATCATAGAAAGCAAACATGAAACAGCATCTAAGACACCTCCTATTCTGGAGGCAAGCACAGTTTTTCCTTTTGTTTACCTAAATACTGTAGAGTCATTATCTTGGTTGCCCCATTGGGAGGAAGCCTTGAAGACATGGTAACCCATGGGCTTTGCTATTAGTCATTGAGGAAAAGCACTTGGGCTCCAGATCCGGGTTCTAAAATGCCAAGTGTAAAGCAGTCTTTGCTGTCGAGTCGTCTCTGTTGACGTCATTAAAGATTAATGTAAACCCAGATGAACAGTGACTAGGGCGCCTTTCTGTCAAGCTGATTGTGGGAAACCGGTGTTTTCCCGTGGAGACCGGGTATTTTAGTCTTAATTTTGTTGTTGTTGCTGCTTTCTTTTTCTTTCTCCAGAGTCTGTAAAGTGTTGAGTGTTTGCTTGCTGATTCGCCCTAGTGTCTCGTAGTCAGTGAGAGACCTTAGTGACACAGGCGGATGAGTGCTTCCTTAGGCCAGTCAGTGGCTTCACACAGCAGCTGTGACCGTACCACTTCCCGGAGCCCTGACAGCTGCTGAAACGGAGCTCGATGTCTCTCTTAGTGCTGACCCACTGCCTGCTCCATCGCCTACGCACGTGGGCCAGGTTATGAGCCACAGAGGCCTTGACCCACCACCAGCTGTTTTCCCGGTTTCACTCAGCTGACCCGCCCTCGGCCTTCAGAGGCGTGATGGATTGGTTTGAACGAAACCATCCCATTCCCAAACTGAAAGGTTCCTTTTCACGTTCGGGGACAACTTGAAACCACTGGAGAAAATCATGTTCCAATTACGTATAAACTCCTTTACCACAAGGTATAAAGGATGCCATAATTCGGGGGCTTATGTTTGATTGAATTCATCTGTTTCCATTTTGTAAATAGAGAGGGAGGAGAGGCCATGGTGGCGGACAGTTGATACGAGGCAGCTTCTATTCCTGGGGAGAAGAAGGGGTGGCCCTGTCGCTTCACAGCCTCAGAGCCAGGCTCCTTGGGTGCAAAGAATAACAAGCGCGCCTGCACCAGAGGAGAGCGTAGGCTTGTGCAGGCAGCACCAGGCTCTTCCAGAACCGCAGACTAAAAGAGAAGAGACCATGTTTTATCAACCGTCTAGCCAAGAACAACAGCCTAACGCTGGGGAGCACCCCTCCCCCACTCAGGACAGATTTACACTGATGGGCCTGTGTTTGCCAGCAGCTGACAACTTAGACTTTCCTCTTAACATCCCTAAGTGTGTTGGTACTAATTTGGTGAAAAACGAGATGCATTGTTAAAAGCGGCTTTCCTTTCCCGCTTGGCAGCTTGACATTACGGGACATTGAAACCTCAAATTGCTCTGTAGAAACTTGCCTGAGGGTGACTGTACATTATGGGCAGGGAGGGCCTGGTAAGGTGCAGAATAAAGTTCCTTTCCCCATCATTCCCGTCTCCCAGGAATGAAAGACTGCCTTGTCGGTGCACACAGTGGGTTAATTGATATTCCTGTCCTACTATGTGTCTCTAATGACGACTGGGGTTTGGATTCTCAGGTTGGAATTCAGACCAACTTGGATCATAACCCAGATTTTTTTACTCAATTGATAGCAGGAACACCGGCCCTGTTTGACTCTTCAATCCTCTCATCTGTAGAATGGGGACACCTACTTCTGTAAAAAATATTTGAGAATTGTGTAGCATTGTAGCATACTAAGAGTGAATTTGGCCCCTTGCTTTCTGTTCATGGCCTGTCTTTCTAAGAAAGCCTTTTAATCATACATTCTTAGGTTCATATGGTGGATGGAGATGGTTCATTATTGTATAGTAGGGAACAGTCACATTTTAAGCTTCAAACAAGCACTTTCTAGATCTTTCTACATTGTCCTTCAGGGGACTCTGCAGCATGTATGTGAAAATTGCCATCTGTGGTCACTTTGCATCCATCTTATGTCATTTCTCTTGTTAATTGTTAAGACATGCGACAATGTTCCACAAGTGAAACGGATAGCTATCGGGATGCTGTTGTTCTTTTCATTAGCCCAGTTTTTGATTTTCTAAGAATTAGATGTGCAAAGCTTGTGTTTCACGCAGGCTGAGGTGCTGTGATGTTCAGCTTCCTGTTACTATAGCAAATACCCGAGCTAATGAACTTAAGAAAGAGAGAAGGTTTGTCTGAGGTCACAGTTTTGGAGCTTCTGCCCTTTAGGTGTGTGGCTGTAGGCGGCTCATCACAAAGATGGAGCACAGAAGAGTAGATCATTCACCTTGACCTTCTTGAGGGATGCCCTCCCAATTCTGCCACTGGGTTTCACCTTTACCATTTCCACCAGCTCCGAATAGAGTCAAGCTGTGGATAAAAACCTCACTCATAAGAACTTTGGAAGACAGTCCAGATCCAAACTCTAGCAAGACACTCGTTCCTCTCCTTCATGGCCTCTCCAGTCAATACTTAACTTCCTTCTGGAGACAGAGGTTGCCAAGAGGTTCGCCCTGGATTATCCCAGTTAACTTTCTCTGTTACTTCATTATTGTTTATGCTTTACTCCAAAAGAGGGTAGAGAGTGGCCAGGTGACCTTCTGAGCTTGTCCAGGATAGAAGAGGTAGGAGTGGTGTAGTGATAGGAGCTGCAAGGCTGTGTCCCCAGCACCCAGCCACCCGCAAGGCTAGCTTATGCCCTGAAATAATTACATGGAAACTGTATTCTTTTAAACACTCCCTGACCCATTAGTTTCAGCCTCTTAACCCATTTCTAATAATCTATGTAGCACCACGAGGTGCGCTTACCAGGAAAGATCTTAACCTGCGTCTGTCTGGAGTGGGAGAACCATGGCGACTCCTTGACTAAGCTTCTTTCTTCCAGCATTCTGTTCTGTTTACTCCACCCACTTAAGGGTTGGCCTATCAAGGGGCCTAGGCAGTTTCTTTATTAATAAGAAATCACTCCCACATTAGAGTGGCATTTGAACACAGACACTGAGAACTCTGACATCTCTTACCAGATGCTTCTTCACTCCCTTAGGAGAAACAGCACAAATTCAGGCCAAATGGCATAGTAGAAACCAGATAATCAAAAGATTGTGTGAGGCAGAAGAGGACGCAGAGCCTGGGGTTCAGACACAAGTGTGCACACAGCATCCAACCCAGGACCCCTCTCCCTTCTCATCTCCCAGTAACTTGCTAAGACTAGAATACATTCAGGTGCTCTCAGAAGGAAGGAACTCCCAACTTCTCCAACATAAATTGACTTTGTTTGAAATCATCATCATGAGAACTTGCTAGAACTTCTGGGAAGGAGTTTCTTTTCACAGCTTAGAATACTTACAAGCCAGACTCTCAGCAGTGACAATTACATTTGGTTCTTGCCAGACTTGCACCCCAGTGATTGCCCCTCCCACTCCTCTGCAGTCTTAGGATAGTGTTTTTGTCCATTATTTATGACCTGCTATACATCTGACGTATTTTTCCTGTTATTTGTGTCAGGCACCAAAGTCTCCTAGGCTTTCCTTAACACTTGGGCAATTCTGTTTGGCCTTGGGGATTTGCACCTCTAGGGACATACTGAACTTTCTGGGCTTGCTTGGGGATCCAAATATGATTTTTCTCATTAGGCAATGTCTTGGACTTTCTGCCCAGCCCTCTTGCCCACATGCTGTGAGAAGCAGGCACGTCTCTGTGAGGCAGATCTTGCCTTTTGGAAGCTCAATCCCATCAGTCTTTCCAGGGTAATTTGTCTCTGGGGGATGGGTATTAAAGGGGATCTAGACTGAAGGGTAATTTGGTCCTTTGCAGACAAGGATGATCTTATCTGGCTTTGGCTATCTCCTGCTGCTGAGCCTGAGACTGAGGAACTCTGACGATATTAGCTTTAGACAGGCTGGAAATCTGTGCACCCAAGCACTCTGGCTCCCTTAGAGGCAGCTGACCAAGGCTTACCCTGATGTAAGCAATTTTAATTCATCGAGATTCCGCCTAATGATGCTGGTGATTTACATTGTTGTCATTCTTGAGTGTTATTATGCTTTCAAAGAGAGAAAGATCAGGCCTGTGGAGACACTTTCCTCTAAATGCTTCCTTTGAAGGGCACTGCTTACCATGTCAGAGAGAGAAATGAGACAGAGAGGGTCTCCTGTGAGGCTGCCAGGGTCTCTGCTGTGAACTCTCTGAAGAATGGCATCTATTGTATTCACCTGGTCTTTCTGTATCTTTTCCGATGACTGCACAGAGCCTTCCGAGGAAGGCTCACGTCTACCAGAGTGTGGGGAGTGTCTCCAGCTTAGGTGTGACCTTATCCAGTATTGTTTTCCAAAAAAGCATCTCCTTGATTCCTCAGAAGGGGGGCCTCTATCAGCCCAGATGGAGCAGGGACTCTTTGATACTTTCAGATTCAAGAATACTGTGAAAGGAAAAGCCAACTAGTTTCATAATTATTTGTAGATTTAGAGAAAATTGGGACAAGTAACAAGAAGACATGGATTCAAACTGTTACTTAAGAGCCGTCTCCAAAATGCAAACAACCGCTGAAGGGGAAGAAAAAGCTTCCTCTGGCTAGGTGCTTAAAAAATATCTAAACATCCAGGAAGCTAAAAATATGAGTGGGTGGAATAATGCCTGGTTGTGTCTGTGTTCAACCCTAATTGTAGATTGCTATGTACCAGGTATTGCTCGGGGCTTGAGTTAACAAGCCCCTGGTCTGTTTTGCTTTGAATTTTGAATTGCCCTATAACTGGGTCACACACACACACACACACACACACACACACACACACACACACACCTCACCCACCCCTGACCACAACCCCAAAGAAACTCATCCTCAGAGCAGCACCTCTGGAAATGTGCATCTAATTCTGTATTACACTTTAGCCCCAAACTCTCAGAGTTCAAATCTTGCAGTGGCCTGTGTGGTACACAGGGCTGCTACCTGACACTCTGCTCCACCCCCACTCTTTTTAGTTCTCAGCCGCCAGGACCCAGATTAATTATTACCTTCTAGAAGAGCATCCTTATCTCAAAGTACCTCCAAACGATATCTCAGTTAGTGCTTATTGGACCATTATCTAATTTGTCTCTCTTTTGTTTTTAGATTGTAAAATAGACCTCGGTTTTGCTTATCTTGGAGAGAGAGAGAGAGAGAGAGAGAGAGAGAGAGAGAGAGAGAGAGAGGAAGAAAGAAAGAACAAGTGTCTGGGTGGCTGGCTTCTTCCCCATGGGTGTGATGTGTTATCTTCTATAGAAGCCATAAGACAGAATCCACAGAATCAGCCTGGCAATGGTTCACCCAGCACTTTGGATGTCACAGATGCTCGATGACTGTATCCAAGAGTTAAAACTTTTTTTTTTAATCCCCCTACCAGAGCTTGGTGGTTTAACTGAAATCTTATTGTTGGCACCCAGAGATGTAGAACAGGGCTGCCTAAGACCCTCCCTGCTTCCATGTACGTAGAGAAGGTGAACCCTGGAGACGCCGCTGCCACACTGTGAAACTGTGGCCCCTGCCATTGCTGTGCACCCGGTACTAGCTTAGTCTAAGCCCTGCACTCTTGGCTCCATCAGTGTACAGCTTGTTCTTCCATGCATGTCACTCTAGGGGGATGAGAAGGAGCACACAGATGCAGTCCAGCAGGGCCAGCTTTGCAGTCAGAGTGCCCTGACCTGCTCTGGGGCCAGGAAAACCCTCCCCTTCCCACCATTGCCTTCCCCCCCTCCCGTGCATCCATGGTACCTGGGCCAGGCCTTCCTGGGGGCAGGACAGTCGGTTCCCAGCACCGAAAGGGTATGGAAAAATTACAGGGAAGAAAAACCATTTGCTCCTGGCACCGTGCCCAGGCAGTTAGCATGGTCCTTGGAGAGCTCTTCCTGTACCACTCATAATTAATCCAGAGAGCTCATGATCCTGGGAGATTTTAAGGACAAATGGCGCCATGGGCTTCCAAAAGGGAGTTGCAGCCCATGGGGCTTCTTAGGCGGCTGTGGGGAAGCCTGCCAAGGCTGTCAGTGAGGGCATTTGCAGAGAGAATGCAAAGGCCTGGGCTAGAATACAAAGTGATAATCACCATGGCGAACCTTCAGCGAGCAATCCTTCACTTTCTTTGCATCCGCTTGGGCAGTTCTCATGGCGGAGGTTGTTATCATCCCTCAGTTGACACAGAAGGGGAAAGGAGACCAGAGACATTAACTAATTTGCCTGTGGTCATATAGTTAAGAGTGTGCCTCCCCACTGAGGCATGGGGTCTCTAGGACATTCTTTAATCTCTTGGTCTTGCCACCTGGCATTGAAAGACCATGATCAGGTCACATGACTTACTGCTATGCCTTAGAGAAAGCCCTGAATTTGACTAATGTCTTCATCTGATAGAAATAAAAAAAATAATATCTTTTTTAAATAGTGGGGTGGATGTATATGAGGATATTTTGAAGAACATTCTGAAATAAAGTGCTTGGATATTGTGCTGGCTATTCTTGCTTATCAGCTTGACCACATCTGGAATTAACTAAAACCCAAGCCTCTGGGTACAGCTGTGAGAAATTGTTTTTTTCTTAATTAAATCATTTGAACTGGGAGACCCACTGTTAATTCAGATGTTTTGAAGTGAGACAATCCACCCGCAATCTGGGCCACACCTTCTGGTGGCAGCCTCTATAAACGACATGGAATAAGGAAGATGCTCTCTTTTCCTGCTCACTCTCCTTCTTATTGGCAAACCATTCCTTCAATTGCATTAGAGTCTACATCTTTGGGATTGTGGCACATAATGAAGACCAGCTGAGATATCCAGCCTTGTTGACTGAACAGCTACTGGATTCTTGGACTTTCCATTGGTAGACAGCCATTATTGGAGTAGCTGGACCTCAGCCAGTAAGCCGCCCTAGTAATGCACCATATATATATGGTTCAATGTGATACTGTGTCAAATTTTCTTACATATATATGTGTGTGTGTGTGTGTGTGTGTGTGTGTGTGTGTGTGTTCCTCTGGAGCAGTGGTTCTCAATCTTCCTAATGATGTGACCCTTTAATACAGTTCCTCATGTTGTAGTACGCCCAACCATAAAGGTATTTTTTTGCTACTTCATAACTGCAATTTTGCTACTATTAAGAATTGTAAAATAAATCTCTGACACAGCTAGGAAGTTCTCCCAATGTGGGTTCCTTCAGGAGATAAGAACCTGAGCCTCATGCTATTCAGCACCTGGCTTTAATGATAGGGACACTCCATATCTGTTGCCAACAGTGCTTGGTGTATAATTCCTCAGAGGGGGCTGAAGAATTATAGTTCAAATTTTATTTTATTCATTTATATTTGAATTTTCATATGTGACTTGTCAATATTGTAGTGAATAACACAAGAGACGACTTCCCTGGATGGTACCCTGGTGATCAATTAGTCCCTTGGCTACAGAGATGAGAGACTGAGGTTCCTAGTGAGCCAGAAACTTGCCAAAGGTCAGAGGCTAAGTTGGCGGAGAGTAGGCTCATAACCAGTGCTACTAATTCCCTGATAGTCTTCATGCTTTTGTCTTCTTTGAGCTGTTTCACCATAGTTAGAATCATTCTCTGGAATTCTTTGTAAGTTCTTCCATGTCATTTTATTAGGGGCCATTACTATTAGATTTGTACTTTTGGGAGTTGATTTACTACTGTGTGTGTGTCTGTCTGTCTGTCTGTCTGTGTCTGTGTGTTGTTGTTTCTGCATTGGGATTTGCACAAATAGAATTAGTTTTCTATATTATTTCTTTTTTGTTCAATGTGATTGTCTTTTTTCAGCAGAGATTTTTCCCAGAGTTCAGGTTGGAACTAATGTATACACAGATTGCATACTGTGTCAAAATTTCTTTCATATCTGTAAGACTCTCGGCTACAGACTAAGCATTAGTTGTTTTCTGCATCTGCAATGTCCAGAACACAAAAAGCACTCGATAATGCTGTTGAAGATTGAATTGCAGTCCCCTACCCCAAGTTTGTTTGTAGAACAGGATATTTTAGCACATGCCTGTAATCTAGCACTAGGAAAAACAGAGGCAGGAGGATTGCCACAAGTTTGAGGCTAGCTTAATCTACATAGATAGAATCTGTCTCAATAAAACAAAGGAACAAAACTTTTCATGTTGAAAGATTTCTGCCCAACATGACTACATTCAGAGACAAGATCTTCAAAGAAAGAAATGAGGTAAAATGAGGTTATAAGGATGGAGCTCTAGTCCACTATGGTTGATGACCTTATAAAAAGACATACCAGGGGGCAGAGAGGAAGGCTATCACCTTTGATCAAACAAAAGAGCTCGAGAGATGAATAAAACAAGGAAGTCAGTCTAAGACATGAAAACAAAATTTGAAGCTCTTTTTTTTTTAAATCCCAACTGAAATGATGCTGGAAAAAAAAAACTCAATATGCCAATCAAAATCCTCAGTAGAAATCTTCACCAACAGAATAGAACATGTCAAAAAGAGTCAGAAGCCAGCCCTGCCTATGTCTCCATTGGTTAAAAACTCTGATCACTTTTTCAGAGGATCTGATCTAAGTTCCTAGCACCCATGGTGGTGGCTCATAATCATTCTTAATCTAGTTCTGGGGAATAAAGGCCTTTTTATGACCTACGTGGGGACCAGGCACACATTTGGTACACACATTTAGACACAGGGAAAAGATTTATATGCATACAATAAAGTATACATCTTTTAAAAAATTAAAACAACAACAAAAATAAGAATAAAACAGAGAGTCCAGGATGAATGAAAGACAAAGTTGAGGATTTGAATCACTCAATAA
>NW_026068116.1:1868985-1905869 GCF_014885135.2 Alexandromys fortis | reverse complement strand
ATTGGAAAGTTCTAAAACTTCATGAAAAGACTTAACCTCCAAATTACAGGAGTAGAAGAGGAAGAAAAAAATCATAGAAAAGATCTTTAATAAAATCATAATAGAAAATATTGCAAGCTCAGGAAAAGAGATGCTTATCCAGGTATAAAAGGTCTTCAGAATACCAAACAGAAAAGGCCAGAAAAGAAATTTGCCACATCATATTGTAATTGAATCCTTCAAAAGACAGAATTGTAATCAGAAACTGTTCTTATGTTTCCCAGCTGCCCTGACCCAAATAATCACACAGAAATTATATTAATTACAATGCTATTTGACCAATAGCTTAGGCATATTCCTAGCTAGCTCTTACAACTTAAATTAATCCATTTCTGTTCATCTGTGTATCACCACAAGGTTGTGGCTTACCAGTAAGTTTTTGCCATTTCTCTCCTTCAACAGCTATATAGCATCTCCTTGACTCTACATATTCTCTCTATATATCTCTGTTCAGACTTCCTGTCTGGCTTTATTCTGTCCTGCCTTAGACCAAAGCAGTTTCTTTTTTAACCAATAGTAATAAAACATATTCACAGCAAATGCAGAGAGGAATCCTACTTTATAGAATAAACAGGTATTAAAATCTACAAGGGAGACTAGTCAAGTTTCTTATTAAGGCATACCTATTGAAACAAGACCTGATTATTCAATAGAAACATCTAAAGCCAGATTTGCCTATACTCTAAGTCCTGAAAGACAGACTTTTATACCCAGTAAAACTATCTATTAAAAATAGAAGAAAAATAAAAAAGCTTTCTATTCTAATATAGATTAAAATGATTTATGGCTATAAATACAGTTCTGCAGAGATATTAGAAAGGACACCAGTCTGAAGAGAAGGATAAACACACCCAAAAGGTCACAGTGAAGAAATAATCAATGCCAGGGCAAATAGTCAAAAATCTGAGATAACACCCAAAACCAAAAAAAAAATGACAAGAATTAACACACATCTTTCAATAATAACTCTGAATATTAATAGTATCAATCCCCACAATAAAGCAACAGATGTTAATAGATGGGACTAGAAAATAGGATCCATTATTTATTTTTTTACTGCCTCAAGAAATATATCTATCCATCAGATGTTCCTCTTTAGTGTAAGATGATGGAAGAAGCTATTAAAAGGAAATGGAACTAAGAAACAATATCTCATAAAATAAACCGCAAACCAAAACTAATCAGAAGAGTTAAGGGAAGGACCCTTCATACTCATTAAAGGAAAAACATGACCAACAGGCTATTGTGATCCTACATATAAGTACGCCAACCACATGGGCTTCCATTTTCATAAAAGAAACATTATTAGTTCTAAAATCATAGACTGACCCCAAAACAGTAGAAGTGGAATATTTCAATATCCTCATTCATCAATAGGCAGGTCATCCCAAAATAAGCTAAACAGAGAAACCGTGAAATCAAGTGATCTTATAAATCAATAGGTCTAATAGCTGTCTATAGGACATTCTACTTAAACACTGAATGATGCACTTTCTTCTCAGTGCCCATGGAACTTTTTATCCAAAACCAACCACATATTAAATACATAGCAAGATAGAAAATGTACAGCAAAATTGAAAACACATCATGAATGCATCCTATCTGATCACAATGGAATAAAACCAAATACAAACATCAATAGAGACTATGGCAAAGACAGAAACTAAACAACCCATTACTGAATGATTATTGCTCTAAGGATGAAATAAAGAAATTAAAGTGTTCCTAGAATTGAATAAAAATGAAAGCACAACATATCAAAATCTAAGGGACACAGTGGATATAGTTCTGAGAAGAAAGTTTTTAGTAGTAAGTACCTACATAAAAAACTTTGAGAGACCTCAAATTTATTAATGATGCACTTAAAGACCTTGGTGAAAAAAAAGAAAATAGCCTGTTGTTCTACCAAATAGATGGAAAGAAACAATCAAAATAAAAGCTGAAATTAATAAAATAGGAATGAAAACAATAAATACACAAAAATTAATGAACAAAGAGTTTGTTCCTTGAAAAAATAACATGTATGAGAAGCCTTTTACCAAATTAACTAGAAGAGAGAAGATTCAAATTAATGAAATTAGAAAGAAAAAGAAGACATTAAAATAGACACTGTGGAATCACGAGGAAAAACACAAAAAAATCTATATTCCACCAAACTGGACAAATATAAAACAAGTGGATCTATTTCTAGTTTTATATACAATACTAAAGTTAAGTCAAGATGAAATAAACAATTTAAATAAACTTATAACATTCAATGAGACACAAATAGTAATTAAAAATTCCCCAACTAAATTGAAGGTTATAGATAGAGTCAGTGAGGAATTCTACCAGACTTTCAAAGAAGAATTTACAGCAATCCTCCTCAAATTACACTGCAAAATAGCATGTGCGGAAACATATCCAATTTTGTTTATGAAGCCAGAATCACAATGATGGAAAAAAACTAGTCAAAGACTAAGAAGAATAAAGAAAAAGAGAAAGAAAGAAAGAAAAAAAGAAAGAAAGAAAGAAAGAAAAGAAAGGAAGGGAAGAAGGAAGGAAGATATAGTTTAGTATTTCTAATAAACAGGGACAAAAATTCTTAATAAAATACTTGCAAACTGAATTCAAGAATTCGTTAAAAAAGTTGTTCACCAAGATCAAGTCAATTTCATTCCAGAGATGTATGTATTCAGCATACACAGATCAACCTGGCAAGGCCGGCACACTGATGCAGTAGTGGCATGACTCCTAAGGAGCTAGTATTATACCCATAGCTTAGGTCAACTTAAGGATGTTTAGCCTCAAAGAAGCTTCCTTTTGAAGTAGACAGAAATTAACAGAGACCCACAACTAACCAAAGTGCAAAAAAATAAGAAACCATAGATTGAAGAAACTTTCTAATAAATTTTATAAGTTGGCTGTTAAAACTACCCTGAAATTTTAAGCTATATAACTTTGTGGTGAAATCCATTGCATTAAAATTATAAATATAAATCATAGTTTGATAATTTTTTTCTACTGCCTAGTCTTTATATAATATATATATATATATGACATGCTTTATATTTATTGTATTTATAGAATAGTGATGTTACAATGAAAATATCATTCTATTGCTCATCTTTCCTCCATGATGGACTATTTATACCACAGAAATGGGCAACTTAACAATTCTGATTAATTGATTTTTTTTTGACAAAATCTTGTTACAGACTGGCCTTGGGTTGACAATTCCTTTTTTTCTGCCTCTTGATTGCTAGAGTTAAAGGTTGTGCCAGTGATTGATTTACTGTTTTTTGATAGCTAGAATATAAAAAGGCAAAGTAGAAATGTTAATAATGAATTTTGAACTTTAATTAAATGTAGTTCTAAAACTTAGATTTTGAATAGTTAGACAAAAAATATTGAAATATTCTTCTGATACAAAAAGTCCAACAAAGTCACACCACTGACAAACAAATAAAGCTCTGACATTTTCTTGTTAATAGAAATAAAAATGATCCAGTATTTGTTTCAGATTATCTTAAGTTATCAGTCATATATTGATTATCAATACACAAGTTAATAAAAGTGCTCTTTGAGAAATCAGTTTGCTATATGGAATTTACAAAAAGAATATTTATGCTTTGTTTTATTTTTATGTTGGATTTCAACATTCATTATATCAGTAAATATGTATACATAAGAGCATTTTTTTTCCTGGACATTCTATGAAATACTCAATATCTGAACATTTATATAGTCATTCTTAAACCCATAATGCCTTGCACTCTTTGAGTGAAGGGTCTTCATTTCCTCCTGTCTTCCTCCCCTTCCTATCTTCCTTTTCCCTCCTTCCTTTCCTTCTTTCTTTCCTACTTATTTATTGAGCTTGTTAGGAGAAAGAAAAAATATATGTTAGTAAGCAACCAAAGGTACCTGAAATTATAAAGACTACCCACCGCCAGCAGAGAAGTGTGGTATAATGTATAATATTTTTCAATATTTAATATGAATTAATATATAACTCCATTCCCAGTTGGACAGGTAGTGCAGAGAAGAATGGATAAAACTCTTGGTCTTTGGGGCCAGATACCACTTTTATGGATTCTGTGTCCTCTAGAAGGATCCCTGAACTCTACCTTCCAGAAATCAATAGTACCCTCACTGCTGCCAGAGTCATGATAGCTAAAATGTCTGAAGAGACGGACAAATGGTCCCTAGGAGCAGACCACCTAAGCTGGGAATTATAGGTTAGAACCCAAGACTTATGCCAAACCTGAAAGTGGGAATTTATTTATTCATTTACTTGTGTGTGTGTTTGTGTGTGTGTGTGTGTGTGTGTGTGTGTGTGTGTGTGTGTGTGATGCCCTTGTCTGCCTCTAGTCAGAGCAAATGTTATGGCTATGGTCTGGATGGTGATGCTTCTGGAATCAGAGAGTCATCCGTAAACTGTTCAAAATCTGGAAAACCTCTTGACTATTCACATTTACTTAAATGAGCCAACCCAATCTCCCTTCTCAGGAAAGTCCCTTAGATTCTTCCAGTGACCACCTGACTACCTGTACCTCACTGCTCATTGGGTAAAAATCTCAAAAGGTGAGCCTTCATTGGCTGTCACAACTTGTTCTCCTTCTGTTCACTCCTGGGAGTCTGTTCTAAATGCCAACAGCGATAGTCTGAAGTGTTTGGCTAACTTGCAATGTTCCCCATTCTTTTGACTCTCTGGGCAGCCTTTGGATCTAGCCAGCCCCGTGGCTCTCAGGGCAGCCTTTGGATCTAGCCAGCCCCGTGGCTCGCAGGGCAGCCTTTGAGTTAGCCAGCCCCATGGCTCTCAGGGCAGCCTTTGGATCTAGCCAGCCCCATGGCTCTCAGGGCAGCCTTTGGATCTAGCCAGCCCCGTGGCTCGCAGGGCAGCCTTTGGATCTAGTCAGCCCCGTGGCTCTCAGGACAGCCTTTGAGTTGGTTGCTTCCCACCGAACACATCATTTCTGACCTTTCTCCATAGATACCATCATCTTAGACTTACTATAGTTAATGAAGTTGTTTTCGTACAGGTCGCCCAGGCTGTGGCCCCTAGTGATATCTTGACTTCTACCTTCCTTAGAAATCAGTTTCCCGGCGCCATCTACCTCTGATTTCACCGCCTTCATGCCTTGTACGCATTTCGTTTCCACCCCCTTACACAAGAGGTCGGTAGGAATAAACACTGTCGGCTTTAAGAGTCACCTTCTTTGTTCCCACAATCAAACGCTGCTCCTGGCACATGAAAGCAGCCACAGACAGTATGTAATTGAGGAAGCCTCTTTGTGAGCCATTAAAACTTTATAAAATTGGTCTTCTGGTCTGAACTAGCCTGCGGGTCATAGTTTCCCATCCTCCCCTTCGGGCCATTGTTATTTCTACCTGGCTAATTTTATCAGTCCAGGAACCCACCTCCCAGTTCAAATCTCATTCTTCTAGCCATTTTTTTTTCATATCTATGTTCAAACTCAGCTTTGTTAGCTCATGTGCCTTCTTAAATACCAGCCTGAGCAGGTGCTGCGGCTGCTGAGATCTTTATAAATGTATCATCTTTGAACACATCAGCTCACCATGCCCGCAGCCTCCTCTGTTCTACAGCTCAGAGTGCTCTTCTCTGCACCCTAGCATGTATGCCCGTCAATCCAAGGCACACGCAATAGGCATTTCTTCTATGAAGATCTCCATGTGTCCATTTCCAACCCAGAACTCCCCTTTCCCTCTAATACAGGTTTAAACGCTAACAGATCTCGCCAGGGCTCCTCTGTAGTTAGGATCTGCCCCACACTGCAGCTGTGTCTGCCTTCCCTCGCCTCCCTCTCTACATCAGAGCTCACTAGAAGGCAGAAAGTGACTTTCTTCAAAGTCTCTTATTCTTCGACATATTGCTCTGCTGAAGTGAACGAGTCGCCTTCTTTATAGAGTCTCTAATCGGAGCTGCAAAATGAGCCCCTATGTAATTTGTAAATGCCAGAACCCTCCAATCTAGAGCAAAAGCCAGTCTATTTCACTTGCAGTCACGCACATCACTGGGATTGGTCACTTCAGCCCCAGCTTCCTCTTTCTACTAGCTGATAGAGCATTTTCACTGAGTCTGTGGCTATTTAAAAATTAAATTATTGTGTGAAAAAATAGAAAAAGATGTTGAAGCCCAATAAGATGAAGTCGTGTAAAAAAAATGAATGAAAACATTTTAAGAGTGAAAACTGCAGGAGAATGAAGTGTGTGGCTTGGGTTGCATCTGTGAGCAGATGTGGGTCTAAGAAATGAATCAGGCCAACTGGACGGTGCCATGTCAGTGTGACGGCAAGGCAATTAGCCACAAGAAATAGAAAAATATTTTAAAAGTGTTTCTGGCTTGAGCCTTTTACTGTAGGACCCAGCCGTGACAAGCTCAAGGTAGGCCTGAATCTCAGTTTACCCTAAGGCATTACCTAGTTCCAAGACCGCAAACTTAGACCACTCATGCTCCACCCAGGAACAGACCATCCAAAGGAAATTCCTAACGTTCCAACCATAATAGCTAGGATTACCTGCCAGCACACACCCATTCCCTTCTCACCAAGAAGGAAGTTCCTATAGGATCACCTGCCAGCACACACCCATCACTTTTCACCAGGACAGCCCTAGACAAATGGCAGCCAATCAAGGGTCCTGAACCTTAGTAATCCCTCACCCCTACCCTTGCTACTATAAAAACCCAACCTCAACTGAGCTGGGGGTTCTATCACTCCAATACGTTGGGCAGATGCAGAGTCCGAATTTACAAACTTGTATAAGAATAAAGGCTCTTTGCTTTTACATACAGGACTCGGTCTCCAACTTGGTTTTTTGCGGGGGAACTCCATAATCTGGGCATAACATTCTAGTAAGGGAATCATGTGTACCTATTTAAGTTTAAATAATAAAATTCCAATAAAATTTAAAACTTAACTCCTCAGCTCCACTAGCCATCTGTTTCGAGTACTTGGTAGCTGTGAGTCGCTGATGGCTGCCATATAGACAGTTCTGACTTAGAATAGTCCCATCATTCCTATGAATTAATTGGATAGTGTCCTTCTGTAGTCCTCAACGTAGAGTGCCAGGAGATGTGGAGTTGATCCCAGAAACAAAGGGGAATTCTTAGCAAATCTAAAGCCCAAATATTCTGACGAGAATCTTTGGTCAAACCTTACTGATGGTTTCACAGTGTGGAGGTCTGTGGGTATCCAGCTAACCACCCCCCCTCACCCTATCCCCCGCACGGTGAAAATGGAGTTAGCCAGACCTGAGTACAGTCCCCGACCATCTCAATAGTGCCAGAGACTCATGAGACAAAGTGTTTGTAGACATTTTCAAACTATCAATGGAATAAAGAAGACTAAATATATAAGGCTGTGGGGAATGCCATAATTGTAATATCTGTCCTGTCCCTTTAAGAGACAAATCTGCCCACTCCCTCCCTGTCAGCCAGGCAAATTGGAAGGGATCTTCCTTCTGCTTTCAGCCTGAGACTTTCTTCCTTTCCATCTCTGTTTGAAGAGGTACCGCTGCCATGGCTCCTCTCTTCCCCTCCTCTCTCTCTCTCTCTCTCTCTCTCTCTCTCTCTCTCTCTCTCTCTCTCTCTCTCCTCATCCCCCTCCTCCCTCCCTCTCCCTTTTCTCCTTCCTTTCTATAACCTATTAAATAAATAGCCAACCTCACTCTGCATGGCATGCCTATCCAACTCAATCTGTCACTTGCCACATGGCTCCCTGCTTGGGACTTGGTGCCCCTCATGGCCCATGGGCACCTTGGGCTGGTGCCTTTTATTTTTACTATAACAATAACAGCAAATACTGTTTGGTAAGACCCCTATTTTAGTGAACTATGTAAGAAGCAGTATCAGTGTACCCCCGTTCTAGTGGTATACAAAGATAGGAAGCCATTGCTTTACAAAACACATTAGTAAAAAGATGTGCAAAGTATGAGTATCTAGTTAAAAAAAAGAAAGCAATAACAACAACAACAGCAAAAACATAAGATAGATACCTGCTTCTTTGTGCTGGACTGTACCTGAGAAGACAAGCTAGTCTCCTCGCTCCTGTTAATCCCAGATTGCGGAGTACCCCAAAGACCACCAAGGAGTCTGAATCTGCATGCAAAAGCAAAGAGTCTTTATTCAAGCTTGGACTTGAACCCTGCATGTGTCCAATACAAACAGAGCTCCCAGCCCAGGTGAAGCAGGGTTTCTCTCATAACAGAGGTTGGGGGGGGGGATTATCAGGGTTCAAGACCCTGATTGGCTGGCATTTGTCTAGGGGTGTCTTGGCGAAAGGAAAGAGCTGTGTGCCGGATTCAAGGATATCTGGTGATCTTACTTAATCTTATCTAATAGTTGGTTGGGATATTTGGGATGTCAGGTACTCCCCCTTAGATGCTGGCCCATCCCTAGGTGGTATCAGCTTATGGCTTTTCCTGGAACTGGTCCTGCCTGCCAGTAAATGTAAATTCAAGCCTACTCCTTAGCTGGTCTCTATCAAGTCTGTTAAGGCCGCTGTGCAGCCTGGGCCACATATGTGTGGCCAGGCTGTCCTGAGCCCCATAGTTCCCAGTCTGTCTGGCTTAGGAAACTGATTTTCCTTGCTCTTACTTTCCAGAAATGACTTCTCTTCCCCTGGTGATCTGTATCTCAGAGGAACATGGTTTTGTGCCCATGTCACAGCTGAGAGCTCCCTACCAGAGATGGCTACATCTGATTGACCGGGGGAATGGCCACAGGAACCATGTTAGCAACTGAGACTGATTGCCAGAGAGAGGCCAGAGCAGAGGCATGGGGCTGTACTCCCTCCCCAACGGCTCTGCAGCCACCCTTCCACTTGGCAGAGACAAAAGACTTATTACATTTTGAAAGAAGAGAATAATGCTTGTCTTATTCACATATTAATATGATTTATTTAAAAACCCTGATCCCAGAGCCTCAGAGTGACTTATAATTCTCTGTTTATCTCTTGGAAGGCTGACAAAGGCTGTTCAGATTTCTCCCTCAAGCCTTCTCAATGATCGTTTTTGGAGCTTAGCGCTTGCTGTAGTTACTACCCTATACATTACATAGAAACGTGGAGGCCTTGATTGCTGACTTAGACCAATTTAATTAAAAATGGAAAGAAAAAGGCCTCAGCTTAATGAAAACTCTTATGGATGGCCACCCAAATTTGCTGGAACCCCGAAAACTTGATTAGTCACTTTGAAAAATAGCATTGATTACTTATAATTATCAAAAGAAGTTCAGTTTAAAAATTCTTTCCCCAGGTTAAACAGCAAATCAATCCTGACTGAAATAGATACTTCTTCTAAATTATCAACATTTCCACGGGCAAGAACCTTTTACTTCAACGTGTGCGGATATTCACTGAAAGTTTGGAAGCAATTTTCTCAAAGGCCTTTGGATGGATGAGCCATTCCTCAATTCTTTCACCCTTGGCGTTTTGCATACACATTTTTAAAAATGTGATAGTTGGTGAAGTTTTCTTTCAGAATGTTTCATTTTCATTTGTCTCTTTGATTTTCCCCACAAGGTACCCTAACTATGAATAGGACCCGGCAGCAAGTGGTTGATGTCAATCCTCAAGTCATAGGGCCAAAGGAAGGGGACTCCAGGAACTGCATTCTCAGGGGCATTCCAGAAGAAGGTCTGCGAGCACCCACATTCAACAGGTCCGGACTTGAGTATGTTTTCTTCCTGCCCTAGAGCCCACATCCTCCGACTGTGATCCCCGTCTGGAGATGGCTCAGGGGTTTTCTTCCTTCTGTAAAGCCAGAAATGCTTGACGATTTCACCAGCTCCAGCATTAGAATGTTATCAGTTCCTCCTCAGAAATGCCCACTCAATCTCAGCCTCCCCTGTAGGGCCTGGGGGTGGGGTGGGTGGGGACTGGGTTGTGGCAGGGATACTAACCTTCCTTCAACTGGTGAGGCCACAGCACCTTGGTGGTGTCTCAGCTCCTGCTCCGGGCTTCCTCTGGGTAATCTTCCTGACACTCTTCTATGTGAAGCTTGCCTGTAGCTGTGGTTCTCACCCTGTGGGGTGAGACCCCTTTGGGTTTCTGAATGACCCTTATTCAGGGGTCACCTAAGACTACCGGGAAGCACAGATGCTTACATTACGATTCACAACAGTAGCAAAATCACAGTTATGAGAGAGCAACAAAAATTATTTTATGGTTGGGGGTCACCAGGATGTGAGGAACTGTATTAAAGGGCCATAGCATTAAGAAGGTAATCACACTGTGTGTAGTGCAACCTTCACCTAAGAAAGGCAGATACCCGTCCCGAACCCTGTTTGGAGGACCTCTCAGGGGTGATGTTTTGGGCCTACACAATTTCTTTGAAAGAATGATGCTTTCAGGACAGCCACCTTTGTTCAGAAGAGCCCGCCTCAGAAAGTGTCACTTCCATTCTTCCGTACCAGACCATCTGCAGTTCCCTGGAGACTCCATGGGCTTGTTGGTGCCTCCCATTTCTGCTTTTACAGCTCTTTGATATTGTATCATTATCTACCAACGTGTGTGGCATTCATTAGAGCTCTTCTTGCAAATGTTTCTTGATCTTCTCACATCTCCTTATACAGTAGAGCTATTGGTCTCCTGCCGTGGAGAGGGGCCAGCGATTTGAGAGCAGAAGGGATGAGCCTCATTTCTAGGGTGGAACCCTTTTGCCTCGGCAAGACTGTAGAAACCCCATTTGTTTCACAGAGTCAGGAGAGGATTCAGCTTTTGTTGAACGAATACATACGCAATGAGGTATTTATTATCAGCGAGATAAAGAGAAAGCCATGAATAAAAAGCACAGTGTTGCCATGTCTATTAAAAATGATGGCCACTTGGAGAATGTTCTCAAAGGACTCAAAGCTGCTCTCTTTGATAGTGGTTTTCATGAGGTCTGTGACGTTTGTATCCTGGCTGTGGAGATCGCATTGCAGCATCGCGAGAAGTTGTGTGAGAAGGACCTGTGTGGTGGATGACGCTCCGCCTGCTGGGATAATAGGTCCTAACAGAGCATTTGCATTTGTAAGAAGCAGCACTCTGTACTCTGAGCTTTGCCCTGGTCAGGCAACCCCTTTTACGTGGTCTGCAAGGCTGTGAAGTCCCTGCAGACTATTCCCCTAAGTTAAAGGATGAGCTGTTTAGAAACAAATGGGAATGTCCAGCGGTGGAAAATGCCATGGGCTGCCCTGGTGCCAGCTGCGGCGGTCTTTCTGAGAGACTAGCCCTCAGTCAGAGGCGATGCACGAGCTGATCGTTCTCACTTGGGGCTGCTTCCTGTTTCCCTGCGGAGAGCAGCCTTAGGGAATGGTGACTAACAGAAAGAAGAAAGACCCTTTGGAGGCTTATCTAGCTGGGGAGAGCTTCAAAGGGATCTTCGTGGAAGGCAGAGAAAAGTAAAATATGGTTCAATCAACCAAGATAAGATAGCGATGAGCAAAGTGGACACCAGCTTGCAAAGGGAAACTGCAAATCCAAGGGATGGATTCCTGGGAGGAGTCATGGTTTTATTGCGTTTCCTCTGAGCACATGCAGCTTGTGGTTCTCCGCAACTACAGTCCAGGCAAGGGACTGCGAAGCCTTCACTAGCTAGGAAACCTCTCTCAATCGACCTTTCTCTAAGAAAGGGGAAGGGGGAAGGGCACTTAGCCGAAGAGAGTCCTGCCTTGGCATCAGAGCCGCCTGGCTGATGAGCTGCGCCAGAGCGTCTATCAGACAGGACACTTTACCTCCCTGCATCTCAGCCTCCTCTTCACCAAATGTGCTTCTTACAGCAGAGTGTCCCGAAGGTTCAGAAGATAACAAGAGTGAGGCAGATTCTTATTACGTATACCCCGAACTCCCTACAAGTAGTGGGGCTATTCAGTTCTGATAGATGCTCATTTGGGCCGGCTTCCTAAAAGGGATAAGATGGAAATATTTATGCAGTGTGTAGGGGGCAAGGGGCGGAGCATCAAAGGATGAAGGCCATTTTCATGGGCTCACACTCTCCTGGCTCCCTGCAAGGAAACCATTTGCTTGTACAGCAGCCTTTTGGGTTCTCCTATCTTTGTAGAAAGCAGCAAAGGCTTAGAGTTGAGCTGACTGTAACAAGCTGGTAACTCAACAAAGCCCGCAGTCTTTGGCATCACGAAGAAGCAGAGGCCCCGGGGGCTGTTGGATTTCTTCAAAGGCTGCATTTGAGCTTCGTCAGCTGGTGGGGCCGAAGGTTCTGTTCACTTACTTCCCTTGTCAACCAGCCATGGCTGGCACAGGTTCCTTTGCTCACTGAACGGCATAACTTCAGGACTCCCCGTTGACAGAACTAATCCATCTTTCTGCCGTTTCCATCTAGAAATAACTTTGGGGCAGCTTATCAGGCAGAGTGGAAGCAGCCATCATGGCTAGATGATTTCTTAGGCAGGGATGAGCACTTACTTCAAACAGTTCTTTCTCTCATTGGAAACTCTTATCGGGATATGTCAAGGAGGTGGCTCAAAACACCTGGGTTTATTTATAGTGACTGTGAGGGCGTTCTCGTAGGTATCTGGATGTACCCCGCTCAGAAGCCCTCTTGCAATGCTGTCTTTAAAGGGGGTTCAGTGTGCTGAAGAGCCCAAGACATTGTGCATTCCCCTCACCTCTTGGAGCAGGCTATTATCTAAACCAGCCACTGTTGCTCCAGCAGGGCTGGGACTACTTCCGGTCCCTGGAATGAATTTCTGAACTGCCATTACTCAAGAGCTGCTATGATTCCAACGTTTGCAAGGACAAATCAAGAACTCTGCAATAGGGTCTCACTCTTGTGATCAGACCTAGTTCAAGAGTACCTATTTTTTTCTTTCTTTTTTCTTTTTTTCTTTTGACAACAGAAAGTGTGAGTTGGGGACATGTTTCTCCCCCATCCCCCACACTCATTGGATAATTTTGTTTAATAAAGACCCGAGGCTCCTGAGAAATCAAATAAACTGACAAGCAAATTAGAGTGTAAGATAGCTTTCCCGATTTTCCTTCCCATGGAGTTAGCATCGTGTTAGGAAACTCTTGTATAAGATGATCCATCGGTTCAGCAGGAGGAAGGTTAGAGAATGTGGGATTAGCCTAATAAATGTGCGTATGCAGGGAGTTCTAGCTTGTGCCAAAGACCAACCTATGCTAGACCATCTCATGAGACCACTCCATGGGCTTCATGCACATCACAGAGCTGAGAGGGTTGCCTCTGAATCAGGCAGGGCCTACTCCACACAGCGGAAACAGCACTGTAACCCCAGCCTTAGTTCCCACAGGGCGGTGATTCCCGGACTCCCGTGTTGACCCTAATGCTGGAGAGTGGCGTTAGGAGGCAGCGGCCAATTTGTTTTTGTTTGTTTGTTTTTAGTTTTCATTGTCACCAGCAATAACTCACAAACATTTTCTCTGTTGTGAGTTAAAGACATCTTCAATCGTCAGTAGGTCACTTACCTCGAGTGAGGTGGACGGCTTTTTTCTCATGGTTTGGGCATCAGATAAAGGAGCTTTAAAAGATGGCTTAGATACAGTGAGCACTGAGGATGAGGGTTGGCAGTCATTAGTCATATGAGTTATGATGACAACAGTCTGGCCAGATGGCACCAGGGGCTCTTAGAACAAGGACTATATGGAAGTCTTTGTTTTTTTCTGAACTTTTAGCGTGCTTCTAGGCATGGTCAGATTGGCCAGTAGGCCGAGTTTGAATCATTGCCACCAATACACGAGGTGCCACTCCGCCTTTAGGGTTCAGTGAGACCTGGGCTCCCAGGACCCAGAGGTGAGAAGACACCGAGCGTAAGGCAGCTTGGCCTTCCTCCGCATTTGTCCTGGATTGCATTTATCTGTTTAGTACCCTAGTGAGCAGCATCTAAAAAAGACCGTTTCCAAGAAGAATGAAAATCGTATTGAATTTGGACGAATAATTTAACTTTTTCTTCCATGTCATTACTGTTCATCTTCACTTTTTGTTAAGTTTAAGTGTATCTATCAGAAACTTGGGCTGCATTTGGAGAGAAGTAAGAGGTATCCTTGGCACACATATATTGTTTTGAAATGGGTAAATCACAGTAGTCAACTCCAAGTTTTATCAAGGGCAATTTTTTCCCTTCAAGCTGTGTCATAAATCAGCCCCATCCCATCCTAGCCTTCATCGAGCCTCTCTAGTGGTCCCAGAGTTCACAGGATCCCCTGAGGTCTCCTGATGCATTCTTCACAGTGGAGGGCTTTGGAAGCCAAGTAAATTTGATTCTTGAGGAATACGATTTAGGGGAAAAAACAACAACAAAAAAAAGGTCTGACTTATGGCAGATGTTATGGGCATACATTTAATCTTAGCACTTGGCAAGCAGCTATCTATGAGTTCAAGCCCAGCCTGGTTTATATAGTACAATTCTGGTTACCTAGGGATGTACAATAAGACCCTAGGTTTTGTTTTGTTTTTTAAAGTCTGACTTGCATGGTGGAGGACAGAAATATAGATGCACTGAGGGTGGAGGCTAAACTGCTGTTATTCACATCTGGACTCTTCCATTTGCCTTGGGGCTCTGGAGAATTCTTTACCTCTGATCTCTTCATATGCAGAACAGGGGTTCAGTCTTACCCTCCCTTGGAGTGTAAGGGGAGTTAGAAGGGGGTCTTTTACAGTGAGTCACTGCCACCTTCATTAAAACATGCTTTCTACTAAAGATTTTCAGAGCAGTTCCTTGGTCCTGATTAAATAAGTAATCAGTTTATTGGCAAAGGCCCTCTTTCCCTGGGGCCAACAAGTTGGCTCAGCAGGTAACGGTACTTGTTGTCAAGCTGTGTGGAAATCGGAGACCCAGAACCTAAATAGTGGGAGAACCTAATCCTCAAAGTTGTTCTCTGACCTACATCCTACACACACACACACACACACACACACACACACACACACACACACACACAAATGAGAGAGGGAGGATAAATAGATGCTAATTTTATAAAAATTACTTCTTTTCTTGTGTAACCATTACTGGCATAGCTCTTTCCTTACCTCCATTACCTACACACTCAAAATATTTGGGTTTCTTTATGAGGAACATTCTGGGTTCCTTTAAAGATCTCTCAGTAATTCCTCAGAACACACCGCGCCCCTAAGTGAGGGCAGGACTCCTCTCTCATATGAGACAGCCACTCTGGCAGGACCCTCGACATTGCTCCCATTTCAGTAAAGATCAGTATCTTACCCAAGGTTCCTTACGAAGTTTTCAGCAAACCCTAAAACCGGGGACACAAATCACTAGACCACATTCCCTCCTTTCTTTACCACATAAAGAAAAGCACACAGAGCAGCTGGCCAGTGGCAACGCCTTATGTAGCCTGGGGTGAGGTGTTTTAGTACTGAAGGCCTTCCCCTGGGCCTCTCTGGGCTCTCACTGTGTTAACTCACTCTCCAAGACTTGGGTCAGGATTTAAAATAAAATTCCCATTTTGAGGTTAATGGTTAGTTTTATGGTCGATTTATTTTTGTGGTTGCAAAATAGGTCAATAAGTATCTGAAAACCAAGACATTTAGAACACCCTTCTCTTTAGCCTCAGCTCGTGGTCTGCCTTGTGCTGTCCCTTGGTAGGGGTACGATGAGGAATGACTCTTCCTTCTCCCCATTTCTTGATCTTTCTTCTTTGTAAACTTACACCTGTAACTTAGTTCTGGAACACGAACATAACTGGACTCCATTGTTAAGTAGCTGTATAAACTCTGATGCCTTCCTTTGGATTGCTACCTCTAAACTTTCTATTCTCCAGAAATGGCATCAGTAGCTATCTGTTGTGATTTGATTGTCCTTTAGTAGAGGACCAAGTTCAGTCTGCCATGCAGCTAGATAAGGGCCTATTATTTAGCTCCAAAAAGAAATGATCTATTAGGGCATGAGAAGAGTGTGAGAAACATAAGTGCTCAGTGCCTAGTGGGAAAAGACCCACTGCAGAAGTCTAAAATATGGAGACAATGAAAAGACCATTTCTTGTCAGGGCCCAGCAGAGACGATGAGGACGTGGAGGAGAGACAAGTACAGAAGATCTTGAGGGCCGTGCCTCTATTCCGTGTCTCAGGGTGGTGCATGCATTTAGCAACACTGATAGAATATGTATAGCTCTGCCTACTCGCCAGGGTAGATGAAGGCCTTGAGTGAGGGCAGCATGCTGACACTGGTGGATTTTTAACAACGCCTTCTGTCATGTAGGGGCAACCGTCTGTAGTTCATGGTGAAGTTTGCTGTGAACTTTAAACTGCTCTAGGAAATTCAGAATTCACACTTGTCTAATTCAAACTGACCTTTCTCCCGAGGAATCTCCTAGAGGTTTGGACATTCCTGTCAGGAAATGGGAGGGTGCCGCCAGTCCCTTGAAGGTAATTCCTTCCTTCGTGCTCCTGGCACCGCTCTCATTTTCCTTTGGTAATCCTTGGATGAACTGTGTCCTGAAGAAATGTTGCTGTCTGTGGTTAAGGGAGACATCCACAGTGAATGAAAAGAAGCACTGGTCTATGGCAAATAAAGTTTGTTCTAGGGCCGAAATCCTCGAACATAGCTCCCCAACCTCTGGAGCAGCAGCCACCCGGAAAGGCTCAATCAGCTGGGGCCTATTGACATATTGCTCCCCCAGTTGTGTCCCCAAGTTTCCATTCTCTAGTCTGAATCAAGATAAAAAACCATCACAAGAGCTCCATCCCTAGGGAGTGAGCAGTGTTTTCAGCTGGAGTCCTTTCCGGGATGAAGCAGCTGTAAACGGAAGCCTATGTCAACTAGAACCAGCACACACTGCTGACGGTAGGCTCTCATTGCCCCTGTTGGAAGGACATTCCTGTGCTAAACAGTAAAGCAGAAGTACCAGGGATGCCAAAAAGCTGTGGTTCTCAATCTGTGAGTCACAAGCTTAGTAGAGTTGAAGGATCATCTCACAGGGCTTGCCTAAGCCCATCAGAAAACACACGTATCTATCTATATTACAACTCATAACGCTAGCAAAATTACAGTTATGAAGAAACAGTTAAAGTAATTTTATGATTTGGGGTTCCCACGACATGAGGAACTATATTAAAGGGTCACAGCATCAGGAAGGTTGAGAACCATTGTACAGCAGGCTTTCTTTGGTGTCACCAACCGGTTCCCAGATCATGACACAGAGACTTATTATTGTTATGAATGCTTGGCCTTAGCTTAGGCTCATTCCTTGCTAGCTCTTATATCTTAATCTGTTTCTTTTCATCTACATTTTACCTTGGGGTTTTTTTTATCTTTCTTTCATTCTGTATTACCTACTCTCTGTCTGGCTGCCTGGCAACTGCCTAGCTGACTGGCCCTGGGAGTCTCCCTCTTTTCTCCTTCATTTTCTCCTCTCTTCCCTTACTTATTCTCTCTGCCCAGAAGGCCCACCCATCCCTCTCCTGCCTAGCTATTGGCTATTTATTAGACCAGTAAGGTGCCTTAGGCAGGCAAGGTGAAACAGCCACACATCTTTACATAATTAGACAAATGCAACATAAACAAAAGTAACATATCTTTACAGAGTTAAACATTTATTCTGCAACACAAACAAATGCATCAGTTCTTTACAGAGTCAAACTAATATTCCACAGCAGCCCTGTTGTAAAGGGAATCAGAGGGGTGGAGTGATAGGAAATCACATTTAAAACATGGAAAGCTTCACATACCTGGTCCTTATTGTGCCTGCCACTTTCTACAGCCAAGTATCCGTTCCAAAGAAAGAGGGTGGGTGGGCAAGGACAGCAATAGTGAGGACAGAATGCTCTTCCTGTCCTCACTCACTGAGTGTACTGGACCACTCATTTCAAATGTTTACTGTGGAGTCAGGAGAAATCAGGAAAGAAGTATTGTCCTGACAGTCCTGAGACAGGAGTTAGCTTCCCATCGTGGCTCTGTGTTATAAGCTGCAGGCCTCATTGTCCTGCTCAAGTCTACCTGTTCATACTTGGGTTCTCCAGGAAGTATGGGTGAGTTCAATGAAAGATTTGCTTTCTGTCTTCCTTTTCTTCACTAAATATTCCCACAAACTTGGGGTAGGCAGCCCAACTGTTCCCCCAAAGCCTTAGGCTTTTAGAGGCATCACACATATCCTCTTCCTGCAATGCCTGCTGCTCAGCGACTTGGCCTCACTGGACTCTGAGGCAATGAGGATTTTATGGGATTTATCTAGGAGCTGTGTGCACAGATGTGTCCAGAGATGGAAACAGCACCATTTCTGTTTTATGGGATTTACCTAGGAGCTGTGTGCACAGATGTGTTCTGAGATGGAAACGGCACCATTTCTACTGGAGATCAGGTCTTTTGCAACTTGAGAATCTTCATTTGTGTTGGCGTTGAGTTTTGGGTAAAAGTTCATCCTGATGCTTGTTTTCCTTCAGAATGTTCCTGTCCATAGATATCCTGGCTTAGGAAGAGCAGTCATATGATCCAAGCTGGCAGCTGCTTCACTGACGTCACTAAGAGTTTTGCGTGAATAAGGACAGAACAAGGATTTAGGATTAACTTCCTTGGTTCCCAAAAGTGAACTAAGTTTTTGAGATCCTTGTTTTCAAGAATTCACATCCACATTGCCAACCACCATCTGAGTATTCCGCAGAAGAGAATTTGAGTATTATTATTATTGTTTTTAGGTCTCTTCTTAGTCTACTTCTAAACCCACATAAAAGCAGTTTGGGACCGTTCAGAGCCCCACAGAAAGAAATCGGAGAGGGAGATTTTTGGATAAAGTTTTCCCCTTTTTATGAAGATAATTGGCAATAATAGCAACTTTCAGCATAGATCCCATATCCTTTATCTTGATCAGAAAGCATTTTGGATGAGGTGACGGGGTGGGGGTGAGTTCTCGCTTGCAGTACTCCCTCTCAGGGGCTCTGAATAGGATATTCATTGGCAGAGGCGCGGTTCTTTCTGCAAGCACTGGGGGAAGGGTGGAAAGCAGGGAGTGACCAGGCTTGGGCTCTTTCCTCCTCAGGGGAGCTATTTTTTGCTTTACATGCAAAGAATTGCTTTGTACAGCCAAGTTGGTCTCAATGCTGTTTACATAAAAGAAATCGAACATTTATTTTGTGTTTTTTTTTTTTCTTCCTTTGCCAGTCAGAGGGTCCTAGGCAAATCAATAAACAAAGACCCTGTTCTGTTTTCACTTTGTGGCTGGGGATTTAGACAGGGTAACCCTTCAATGACTGGATTAACCATTTCTGTGGGGTCTGAGTTTAACTGTGAGTGACACACAGGTCACACTCTGGGCCTAGCGCCCCAGAGGATAGAGGAAGGACACGTGTGGCCTCTGGAGATTAGGGTTGTGTGGCAGACAACACAGGTAGGAGAGAAGAGAAAACACAGAGCTTGTTCTCACAGAGACCAACCAAATCCCGGAAGCATATGGTATGGTTTCTCTAATCTTAGCCCAGTCAACAGCCAGCATTGTTGTTGGTTATTAAATCAACCAAAATGCCTTCAAAAGCCGAGGCCCTGATATTTGACTCCGCAGCATTTCATGATATAGGATACCAAAGAGGAGCTCCATGCTGTGGGCAAAATATATTTTCTTAATTTTTTTCTTCCTAACTTTACCTGCTGTGAACTTAGACTGACCCTTTGTTCTCGTTTGGGGACAACTGGGAAAATAGAGAAAACGTAGCCGTGGCAAAGGCATTTCTTTAGCCTGTGTCGGAGCAGCTTGTGTTCCCTCCTGAGGTTCACAATGAGGCCTCACCTTGTATAAACCCTGACCACTTAAGTTCTGCTTGGTGCCTGCTAGCTTCAGTTGGAGGGGCACAGCTGGGGCAGAGGAGAATGTGAGTTTTGGTGAGAGACAAAGCTAGAATTGGACAATACCTATCCCAACCCTTTCTAGGCAGTCATCCTTAGAAAAATTCTGGAACCTCTCTAAACCCAAACTCCTATCTAAAAAAATGGAAGTGAAAAGAACTTCCAGAGATGGTAACTATAAATTGAACAGTACAGTCAAGTCAGCACGTTGTGGGTCCCAGTAAGTGATAATCATTGCCAGTTTTATTCCTGAGCCTTAGAAGTCTACAACAGGGTCCTCCATACAAGAGGGTTCAGAAGATGATACCCCAAAGTATGGCATCTTGGCCTATGACTGGCCTCCTCTGTCTTCCCTACTGACCACTGTAGAACAGAGACAGGCTCTTTCGTGATGCTCCCTTATCTAACTAAGGATCAGATCCACTAAAAAGAGCGCCGTTGTCTTCAGTCTTCTTTCTATGGCCTCACTAAGCAGAGAAGAAATGTATAACCACAGAGAAAAAGACTAAAAACTACACACCATACCCACAGCTCAGAAAACTTATTTCCAGACCATGGTCTGCTCTGAAGCATCCGAGCAGGTCATCTCTCTTTTATCACTCCTACAGACCCCTGTGGCGCTGTGGAGGGGCTTCCTAGTCTCCTAGGGTTCCTGGATACTGACTGGCCTTTCTACAGTGTCCTCAAGCACAGAGACACATCTGTTTACTTTTTTCCTACCTTGCAGAAATCCGGTTTCTCCCCGAGGGCAGGCTGCCTCTAGGGAAGAATCCCCTCTTCAGGAGCATTAAGCTCAGGCGGGATCTAAGATGGCTCCAGAGACTTGCGATAACATCAACTCCGTTATCATTCCTCCCGCCTGGTAAATATCACCCCCAGCACCATGACAGTTGACAGCTACATGGCAACAACTAGAAGGAACTAGAAAAGAGAGCTGCCCTAATTCTCAGAAAACCTCTGCTCCTTCCCAGAAAAGAAAGGAACATGTTTCTTTATGAACTTCTCTTTTCCCCCTCTTTTCTTTCACCATGCACCTTTAACGCCCTGACCCCAGAGTGGAGAGGTTTAAGCTCTACTTTTCCTATAATACAGGCCAAAATGTCTCCTTCACTAATTAGCTTAGTTTTGTTATTTGTTCCACAGTTCTGACAGGGTAAAAGGACTCAGGCTAGGGGGGAAAATGGTAGCAGAACCTTCTGAAAGGGAGTGAAAAATTCCCTTCACCCCTACACACTGGCCGAGTTTCCAGGTGAAAAAGAGTTGCTAGGCAAGCAGCCTGGGATCAGAAACAACAGTCAGGTCCCTCGTTGTACTCTCTCAGTTACTTTCTATGTGCAATAAGCCTAGTTGTCCGTCTTTCTCCTCCAGTCCTGTCCAATGAGAAGAAAAGGGACTCAGCTCCTGGGGGTGGATGCTCTCAGGGTTTTGAAGCCGTTGTCATATGGATCAGCAGTGATAATGCCTGCAGTAACCAGGAAGTGGAAGGAGGATGCTCAGATTCCAGGTCACCCTTGACTATACAGCAAGTTTAATGGCAGCCTTGGCTTTCCAATAGCCAACCCCAATCTCTTAGGGATGCAACAGATCTCTGAAACTTCTACCAGATGAGCCATATATGTCCTTCTGCTGGTGGTGCTCCACCTGAAGGGCAAAATGAACTGAAAATTGATCCATTGCTCATGTCTTCCTGTTTCAAATCAATATTATGCATGGTCCAAAGGCATGGCGATGTAGCTCACGGAAGGGTAGAAGTGGTGAAATGGCTCCCATGAAGTCTGTGCCCATCAAGGAAGACCCGAGACATCCCCGTAGGGTCACCCACACTGCTCCCCAGCATGGCCACACTTCATCTTCCTGATAAATACTTCTCTAAATGAACCCTTTGTTTATTGACTTTCTGTATCCTTTATTGAGGATCTGTCTACATCCCTTCAGATAAAGATGCCCTAGGACTGTCTAGTGGCACGATTGCTTACACACAATCACATACAGCATATGTATTCTGTATGTGTAAATATCAAACATGTTACCCCAAATTTCCTCCCCACTAAGAACTTAATTTTTATTAATTAATCCTTTTTTTTTTTTTTTGGTCAGAGTTAGACATAGGTCAAACTCATTTAAAATGATGTGAATGCTACCTAGCATAACTGGCTGATTCTTAGCCCCATTTGCTTGTTTTTTTTTTTATTTCTTTCTTTATTTTAATTTCATTTTACATTCCAACCATCATTCTTTCTCCTATCCCTCCTCTCGCCTTCCCTTGCCTCTCCCCCAGTCCATCCCCCATTCCCTACTCCCAAAGAGGAGTCAATAAAGCCTGGCAGATTAAGGTGAGGCAGGCCCAAACCCTCCCCTACAACATTAAGGCTGAGCATGGCATCGCACCATAGGGAATGGGCTCCAAGAAGCCAGCTCATGCACCAGGGATAGATTCTGGTCCACTGCCAGACCCCTCAGATAATCCAAGCTGCACAACTGTCTCCCGCATGCAGAGGGCCTTGTTCAGTCACTATTTGCAATTTTCTACATGCTGACATCCAGTTATGCCAGCACCATTTGTTGTTTCTTCCATTGTACCATTTTGGTTTCTTTGTCAAAATCAGAGTTCTTAAGAGTCATTAATGTCAGGGTCTCCAATTTGATTCCATTGGTCCAAGTGTCTGTCTTTATGCCAATACCAAGCTATTTTTATTACTATAGTTCTATAGTATAGTTTGAAGTCAGGAATGTTGATTCCAACTATCCATGAGCATGGAATAGTTTTTCATTTGCTGATTCTTCTTTCATTTCTTTCTTCAGTGACTTATAATTCTTGTTATACAGATTTATCACTTGTTTGGTTAGAGTTATCCCAAGATATTTTATATTTGTGTCTTAGCCCCGTTTTACAGATGAAAGCATTGAATCTCAGGGATATTAAGTATCTTTCTCAAGTTCACGTAGATTTAAAGTTAAACTAAAATTAAACACAGAAGACCTCCAGTAGCATCCTTCGGATGTATTTCAACTGTGTGAAGATTCGTATTCACATTGTAAGATAGGTATGTATTGTAAGATAGCTTACAGGGCTTAGCTCCAGTAAGGGGCTCATAGGAATTTGAATGAAACACAAGAGCATGATAAAAGCTATGTGAAATGACTGGTTTAGTGGGAAGCCATAACTCAACGAAAGGATTAGGGATGGAAGTCATTGCCAAGGGTGGAAATCACAGAGTCAAAATTATGCTAGCAATCTTTAATTTCCTCATCAAGTTCTACTCAGGCTACTTTGTGATCCAGGATGTTACAAGCCCTAGACCGGGAGGCTGCACGCCTTTTACAGACTCTCAGGGGTCTTCTGCATTTCTACTGCTAGTCTTTCGGCAGTATTGAAATGGGTGCTTTATTGCTGACTGTGTAGAATTGAAATTGCATCCTTTTAGAGGCAGTACAGCCAAACAGGACCACACATTTTAGCTAACCTGGTGCCACTTTGTGTTGCTAGGCCCCTGGCATTTTCTGTCTTCAGATTTGTTATGAGGATCGAGAGAAGGTTTAAAAAAAATATTTAAGCGCCATTGAATAGCCTACTGCATCACTGGAGTGATGTCTCGGTGCTCCGGATCAATGGTCCTTTGAGGTCTGCCATGCTAAGCAACCTTTGCAAGTGACCATTCTGCAAAATGGCTTCTTCTTTTTATCTCCTTCACTCGCTTGACTGAGATCCCCTTCTGTCCTAGCATGGAGTATTCGGCAAGGATCAAGACACCTTTCTTAAACTTTTGGCATTCTGTCCCCTGTCAGGACTCCCACTTACTTCGTTTAAAGGCACAGTCTTATGCCTGGAGTCACTTGTGTCCACCTTCTGTTTGCTGTAGTCTTTGCCTTTGGGAATCTCCCAGTGTGCGACTTCTCTCACTCTTTGTCTTAGAAGCAATGCAGTCTCTTTCTCCCACTTGTTTAAAGCCAAGCTGACCCTCCATCTTGCCTTTCTGAAGTGACTTCCTGATGTTTTCGTTGTTGTCAGTGGCTTCTCCCTCATGGACAAGCCATGTACCTGAGCCTCTCTTAGGAGGCTTCCCTCTCTTATCCCAACAGCTTTTGCCTGGTCAGAAACATTTGTTGATCCATTTCCCCAGCCAATGGACGTATTTTGATGTCTCTACAGTTTTGTTGATGTGTGTATCTGTGGGGTAAATTGTTCCTGAAAGTTCCTGCATTGTTTCCAAGATAAAGGTAAACACAGCCTGGGTACTGCCCACTGACTCAGTACCTGCTGTGTCTGAGTGTTCGTGGATTCTGCATGGTACACTGCCTGTCGGAGCAGCATACACGACAGCTCTTCCGGCTTCTACACCACTCCTGTATTTCTGCTCCTGTATATTCAGTCTCCTGCTGGAAATTTGACAGTCTTCCAGAGAATCTGGATGCTTAGTAGAGTTACAGTAGTATTGTAAATGAGTTTAGTTTTACAACTTCCAAAAATTATCTCAAAGAATAGTTGTATGTGAACAGCCAAAATATACTTAAAAGAAATGAATTGCAGGAGCTACTAACAGATAGGAAATTATAACAAAGACGCATGAGTATAAGCGTGTAGAAACTATATTAGGATACGGTAATAAAATAGAACAAACAATTTCAAATGAAAGAATATGTCCAGTTTTAACACATAAAAAGACAGTATTTGTAAAATGGAACATAATAGTTTACCCAGTAAATGATGCTAGTATAATTTTGATTAAACAAGTAAGCTAATTTTTTACTTTTTGCTTATACACTAAAGCAAATTCCAAGAAGATATAAAAAAGATAGAAGCTAATTATTTATATATTCTATGTGGGGGGAAGTTTTTGAAGCATTAACCTCAAGGCCTAATCATAAAATGTTGGCTATGCCACTACATAAATATGAAATTGTGCATCAAGCGCTGTCATAAAGAGAACTGAAAAGCAAATGGTAAAACTGGGGAAAGTATTTATAACATTTATAATAAACAGAAGATTAATATGTTCAATATGTAAAGGATCACTGCAAAGCCTACAAGAAATAAATAAACGTTACAGGAGAAACAAAGGAGGCAAGACTATAAACAGAGAATTCACAGTGAAGTAATATAAATAGCCAGTAAGAATTTGAAATATGCTTGTTTTTACTTCCCACCAAAGAAATGCAACTTTCTACAAGTTACCTGCAAGGAATACAGCTTACTTTATGTATTCTGCCTTCCTTGGGATTTCTTTTAAAGGACATTCAAATAAATTAAAAAGGATAAAGTGTGAACATTGGGTAAAACATATTTTTATTGGCTTTGTCATCCTTTAACTGCTTAAGAGTGATCTTTTAAGAGTGTATCCATTGAAAAACTATCTACCAATAAATATGTTTTAAGGAAAAAATGTAGCTGTGGACTAGGACCTACTGTGTGATCCCATTTTAGAGAATAGGTGTAGAAATAAAAAAAAAACATATAGAGGAAAATACAGATGTGCATGAAGTAAAATGTTAGCAGGGCAAAGCTAGTGGTACTTTTATTTTCTTATTTTTGTATCTGCTTTCTAATATTTTGAACCATGTGTTGTCTTTAAGTATAACATACTTAGGGATGTGTAACCTGTATATTTCAGATTGGTGTGTAATCTCAGAAGTTGCACTGCAACACTCCTGTTGGATTTATTTCCTGATTTTTGTAAGCTGTTGCAATCTGAATATAGTAAGAACCTCTAACATCAAGAGATCCATTTCCCCAGCCAAGGGACGTATTTTGAGAGATGCAGCTCAGCCCGCTACGTCAATGTCACTACCCTGTAAGCCAATAAATCCAATGTTCTGGGAAGAGTAGTAGGTGGTGGTGTGATTGTGAGGCTGGAGGTGGCACAATGTCATGTCACTCAAAGGGACATCTCTTTGACAGGTCATGAGGAGCCACTGGCCCTACTCATTTTCACCCCTGTGGAGCTCCCTCTCCTAAAGCAGATTGTTGTACACGTTCCCAACCCATAAAGAGCAGGACCATTTGGCACATAACCATACTTTATTCATCGTTGTGTTTTTCAACTTTGCCTTTGTCGACACGACATTTGTTCAGTGTATGTGGATCGAACACGTGATTCGTGCTGCGTGCCATTCACTCTGCTGTGATAGGCACCTACACCGCTTTGACAATGGAGTTGCTAAGAACAATGACCTTTTGAAAATCTTGCAAATTATTTGGTATGCACATAAGCACCTGGATTATTGCCATCACCTGCAGATCTGTCCACCACGTTCAGTCATAAGCAATCTTTTCAAGACACAAATGTGGTTTTGTCATGGTCCTCTACCTCTTCCTTAAGCAAATGCTGGTGCATGTGTGCATGCCTCCATGGTCATAAAAACACATGCACCCACACTCACACCAGCTTCTCTAGAACAAAAGGAAAACTCGAGAGCTAATACTTTGCTGGATAAAAGAAAACATCTGGTATGAGAGAAACTATGGGGGCAAGGAAGACAAGGTGAAGGGGCGGTATGACTGTGAGTCTAGAGGTGGCACAGCTGGTATGTCACTCAACTGGACATCTCTTAGACAGGTTGTGACAACCACTGGCCCTTTGATATTCCACTGTAGGAGGAAGGGACAGAAAGAAGAACATTCCTTCTCTGTCTTATGTGTGCATCCCCGGGAAAGCAGCACTCTGATTCTTAGACATGACTTTTCACGTGACTGAAAGTGGTAGAAGGCAGAACCTCTAGGGGGCCAGGGACCCAAGCAGGGATAGTAGACAGTAAGTGGTACTAGGTGATGTGGGACCTACGTTCTTCCATCATTCGGAGCTCATGATAGTAGGCAGTCCAGGGGCGGGCAAAGGACTAAAGCAGATGGACTCTGTCTTACTTTTCCCTTGCTCCCTTTCCTTCCTGCCCATTTGCCTGGGGTTGAAGTTGTATTTTTTTTCTCGGTTCACTGAACCCATCATGATGTCTCTCTGCTAACTTGCTTTCCCTTGGCTGTATTTGTCCCTGTTCCCTTCCTGCCCCTAAACATCTTTCTACTCTCAGCTTGTCACTGGTCCTTTTGATGTGCATTTTCAGGTGATGCCCTCCCTCCTCTTCCAAAGCTCAGGTGGTACTATGCCACTGGTCCATCCTCACTTGAAGGAAACATCAAGGCATTAGTCTGCACCAATCAGTGATTTTTAATCAGCTTTTATCTTTCCAGTTAGACCATGAGTTCCACATAGGCAAGAGATTGTCTTTCATTCTTCAGTTCTCCCATGGACATTGAATTTCTGCCCAAACCCTCATGCTGGAGCAGGTATTCATGAAATCATGGACAGTTTTACTGTGAAAGAAGTCTTAAAGAAACGGTGTGCAAATGGAGGCCTTTAAAGTTACCCCAAAGAAGACCTGAGTTGTCTCAGAAGAATAAAATATTATTTAGATGTATGTGTGTGTGTATGTGTGCATGTGCATGCAGCAAACTGAATTCAGATGGTCGGCAAAACTGGCATCTTAGTTCCTTTTCTATCACTGTGGAGAGACACCAGAGCCAAGGCAACTTAAAGAAGGCATTTAATGTGGACTTAGCGTTTCAGAGGGTGAGTCCCTGACCATCATGGTGTGGAGTATGGCAGCAAGATGGCAGCCATGGCACTGGGGAAATAGCTGAGAACTTAGATATGATTCATAAAGAACAGGCAGAGGGAACTAACTGACAATGGCTTGAGCTTTTGAAATTTCAAAGCCCACCCCAGTGACACACCTCCTCCAACCAGGGCTCATCTCCTCCAACAAGGACATACTTCCTCCAGCAAGAACACACCTCCTCCAACAAGGACACACCTCCTTCAGCAAGGACACACCTCCTCCAGCAAGGACACACCTCCTCCAGCAAGGACACACCTCCTCCAGCAAGGACACACCTCCTCCAGCAAGGACACACCTCCTCCAGCAAGGACACACCTCCTCCAGCAAGGACACACCTCCTCCAATAAGGTCACACGTCATCCAACAAAGATCTCACCTTCCAATCCTTCCCAAACTGTTTTTACCAACTGTGGGCCAAGCATTCAAATATACGAGCCTATGTGGCCATTCTCATTTAAACCACCAAGAGTAGAATGCATTTTTACTGTGGAACTGTCTCAGTTTTGCTAGTGAAATGTCTAGCTAGCGCTGGAGCACATGTCCTGAAGAGTGAGCTGGGAGAATCTGCAGCGACTAAGTCAGATATTCCCATCCTCCCCAGGCACAGGGCGCTTCGTGAAGCCCTGTGCATCCTGTTCACTGACACTATCCCTTTCCTTGCTGATGAGCCAACCCACGAGCATTTGTGAAGCCTTTGATGCCTTTCTCTTGAGTCAGCTCCACCCAGTTGATCTTTCTTGTTGGTCTCTTGTTTCTGAGGGTTTCAGTTTGTGATCCAAAGATTGGAGGTAAATGCTTAATCAGCTCTGTTTATTCTACCCATTCCAATACTAATATTCAAAGAGTGTGGGCAGGAAACTCACAGAATATCAGATTCGGTCGGGGAAGGGTGCTTCGTGGAGACAGAGGAGAGGCAAGAGAGACAGAACAGGCAAGCCATCCTTCGCAAACAGAATCGGAGAGGCATCTGCAACTTCTCAGCAGCTGGAGCTTAGGTATCCCTGGATGAAGATGCATGGCTCTGCTCAGAGTGCTTCTGCTTCCCTGTGCAGGCTCCAGCCAGCTTAGCATGGACAGAATCTACGCTCCCCAGGGCAGGCCTGCAGAGAGGCTTGTCTCTTTAAGAGGTTCTTATTTCTGCAAGGTTCTAATGTTCATTGCTTATGCTTTGCCCTGGTGAATGCTTGTTAATGCAATTTCATTGTTGCCTAGGGAAAAAGAACCCGAGCGACCCACTATAATAACTGCTTTCATGTGGGGCCCTGGCCTCCAGGTCTGTGCCGTATCCTTTACAAATGGGCAAAAGTGGCCACAGTTAGAGTAGGCAGAGTTGCCAGAGGTCTGTGATAAAATCTGAAGTCACTGCCAGGGACAGTGTGAACCCTGTCAGTCTGAGGATTAACTTTTCTGTAGTAACAGCTTACCCTCCTGCCCCATTTTGAGGTCTCACAGTGTGCCAGACAGAGTGTGCTGGTGGTGGGAATGGGGAGCGAGGGACGTACTTTCCCATGCATGATTTCTGCAAGTTTAATAAAAATATCAAATATGAATATTTTATTCTAGTTTGCCAAAGAAGAATCTTTAGGTGTCATACCCACGGTTATAGGGGTGACACATATTCCTCTCCATAGGTACCTACTCTGACGGCCTTTAAGGCAACTTGGAAACATAAGGTCAAGTTGTAAAACTAAGGGTGGAGATGGTTCACCCACTGGTCCACAGGATGCTAAGGTGGTTGCCCTCATTACCTGTGTTGGATACTTACTGTCCAGCTTAGTGGTGCTGGGAAGTACTGGGACTTTGTGATCAGTAGTCCCAGAGAGAGGGCTCTTACAAGAGAGCTAAGTTGGCCTCTTCCTGTCTCTGGCTCCCGACCTTCCTATGTGATTGCTGTCTTACCAATTCTTACAGTATGATACTGCTCACCATGGGGCACCCATCAAAGTCCAGGCATATGTGCCTCTTAATCTTAGACTTTCAGTCCCTAAATGATGGGCTAAATAGGTCTCATTTTGTTAGAAAAAAGCCAGCCTTAGATCTTTTGCTGCAGTCATGAAAAGTGGACTATGATCGAATCGGAATCAAAAGTTAAAGAGAAGATAAGTTGAAGCTGTAGATGAACAAGTGTGCCTCCTGCTTTCTTCTTGGACATGCTTGTGAGGGGCAGTCTGGAGGTGGACGGACTGAGGAAAGTGACTGGCTTTGTCTGCTTGCCCCCAAACATTCCTAGTTTGGAAACTAGAACCCCTTGCCTCCCCATGCCCTGGCAGCTCCCTTTATCGGGTAGATTGGGGCAGAGGGTCGCAGCAGAGTTAAGGACCGAATTTGAAGTCGCATCTGCAAGCACACTGTGCACTCCTTGTGCAGTGTTTGATCAGCAGCGGCTTCGGGACAAACTGCTGCCCGTTCCCAGAGCCAGGGCAGGTGCTCTGTGCTGACAGGGCTGGACTTCACCTGTCAGCGAGTGTGAAACTCTGTTGACCAAGCATACAAACTGACCCGACCCCAGAAGCAGCGAAGAATCCCAGGACATAACAAGCATGGGAATTGTCTTCCCTGAAGGTCTTTTAGCAGCAGAGTACAGCCAAGTCTGAGAACAGCATGTGAACCGTGGCGTCAGCCAACCCAAGTCCTGAATCCACCGCTGATTAGCTATGGGACTTGGGGGAAGCTCAAGCTGTGCACTTAACTCCTCTGAGACTTACTTTTCACATCTGTAAAGTGGTCATAGGGATGCTCTATGTTCTGAGATGCGTACAGGTTCCCGGCAGAGAGCCTTACCCAGCAAGGATCTGTTTCCTGTATTGTCTCTACTTTGTCAAGGATGAGTAGCGCTCTGCCTGCAGGTGGGAGAGTTGAGCCCACACAGACTTGTTTCCTAGTGTTGGGATATTCCCACTGCACCACCAGGATGGGATGGAGAGTTAGGCCTCTCAAGGCCTGTCTGGTTTTTCTGTTTGCAAAAGTCAGGGTCTTGCAAAGTTCTTGGAGATGCTAAGTGTTCATTCTGCCAGATCTAAAGCAGGTTCTGCAATCAATAAAATAACCCCTCTCCTCTTCCCTCCTCTTGTTCCTTTCCTATCTCCTACCCTCTCCTCTGTTTCCTACCCTTGTCTTCCCCTCCCTCCCATCCCCAAACAACTTTCCTCTACATCTTTCCTCTTATGCTATTAGATTTATTAGCTGTGAGCACTTGGGTAAGTTGTTTCCCTTGAGCAGATTTTACCACTTTATCTATAAAACCAAAGGACAAAGGCATCTGTTAATGGAGTTCTTGACAGCTTCAATATCCGGAGATAGTAGGAATCATGATTTATTTATTTAGCAGATAGCTATTGAATTTCTGCTGAGCACCAACCACAAATGCAGGAGCTACAGTTACAGTTCCAAACAAAGCAAAGCCTCTGCTGCCATGAATTTATATGCCAAAGGAGGGATAGACAACAAGCAAAGTGTACACATACATGTGGACTGCGTGAGTGCTTGTGTGCATGTGTGTGTGTGTGTGTGTGTGTGTGTGAGAGAGAGAGAGAGAGAGAGAGAGAGAGAGAGAGAGAGAGAGAGAGAGAGATTTCCCAGGAAAGTGGATATAAGAAAGAACAAGATATGTCCCTGTCTGGGAGAAAAGTGTTTTAAGTGACTATGGAAACAGGAAGCTACGTGGCCAATGACTACAGCATGCAAGATAAAGAATAATAAGGAGGCCTGTGTGGTTCTGGGGTATGAGTCAAAGAGTGAGGTTAGAGAAGGAAATAGGTGTGATGCAGGATGGCTAGAGCAGCCCATGACCAGCTCAGACTCTGAACTCAGTCAAAGTCATGGCGATCTTTGCACAGGGTCAAAGGCCACTCTACTCATGTGGTAGTTCCTCAGACTTACTCTTCTCAAGATACCAACACTTTGGCTTTCTTCACCAGCTGCTTTGCATGAGGAATGCGGTCTTCAGAGTCCGTTGGCAATGCAAGCGAGCACACGAGAGGGTTGTGAGTTCAAATGACTAGCTTGTTAGTCTCAGTGTTCCTGGGGACATATCTTGGGCTTCTTTTATGGCCTTCTGCTTTGACTGGCCCTAAAGTTTGGAATACATGCAGTATGTTCAAAGAGAAAGCTCCCATGTAATATTCCTTGGGATGTCAGAAATGGAATACGGATAGAATGCAAACTACAGGGCTGTGGAATTCTTATTTGTGTTAATGCATCCATGGAATGTCTGCAAATTATACTTCACTGTCCTGAATTCATCCACCACAGTCCATTTTCTGTTACGTAATAGGGAAAATTGCTTGGAAAATCTACGTTGGACAGGTGCCACTTTAACACTAAGAAGCCCCAAGGTTTAGCCTTTGCTTTTCAGTTATCTGGTGAGGAATGAAGAACCCCACCAGCACCTCCTACGTCCTCTTAAATCTATGAAAAATCAATGCCTTCTTTGTCAGGATGCACCACGAAGAGATTGGTAGACTATTTCTGTTCACAGGTTGATAACCTGTTTTTCATTATCTTCCAAAGATCTGCTGAGTCTACAACAAGTCTCATGGGTCCCGGCACACTTGAAACCATCCTTGTACCTGTCATGCTCTGGAATTCGGTGCTCAATGGGACAATGTCCATTCATTTTGGTGGCTGCAATGCTCTGGGATCAACACAAGTGCTTTCTGTAAATGCCTTCTCCTTTGGTCTTGGCACAAGAGTGGGTAAAGATTTGGTGATCCCTACTTTCCAAGTAGAGCTGGCAAGGCCAAGAGACAGCCTTTCCATCACATAGCCTCTCCATCACCTAGCAGATGGGAGGCTTCTTGGGTTTTCCTTTTGCTGCTCCCCTAGGAAGGATCACTGACTGCTTGACCCATGTTCTTCTGCCTTCACAAGTCAGCCGGGTTAGGATGGAGGTCTGGGGAAGAGATGGCGGCACAGAGACATTGCTCAGACAACAGAATTTCAACCAGGATGAGCTGGCCTTCGTGGGACACCTGCACCTATCTCCTGAGCCAGAGCAGAAAGATTTAGATCTTGAGTGAGCAGTACACCTTGAGTCCCCATCTTGCAAATTGCCACCAGAGCTTCCCCGAGTCTTGGCCAGGAAGGGTTTCCTAACATCTCTGCTTTTATTCTTCCTATTGCCCTTCTTTCTGTAGTACTTCAAGAGCTCTGAATATGCAATGTGATTGGCTAGCTCATCCAACCTTGGGTGATTCTTGCGCTCTGGTTTGGAACCACTCCATTATTTTGTTAGCCAATATGCTTTCTTCTTGGGTTTGGGCAGCATGGGACTCGCTTGGATAAATATGGGTTCAGGGCCCTGCTGCTTTGGAGGCAGGGTGGCAGGCTTAGTTGCTATTGCTGACCCGATGCCATTAATTTGTTTGGAACAGAAAGCATCCTGCCTCTGCCTGCTGAGAAGTTAGCTAGTGTTATTTTTGTCTTCGTGGATCCACCAACACTCAGTGATACACAGGGAAATGGATCCAAGTTGAGCACAAACATATCAGCTTTGTATTTGGTCTCTTTGTATCAGGGTAAAATTTGGATTTTACCCTGATATTGACGTTGAGGGGCAGGGCTAGCAGTTGCAATTCCCCAAGCAATGTGTATTAGTCTCCCCATCGTGGTCCTTGGCCCTGGCAGCCTAGACACTTGGGATATAGAAAGTATTAAGCGTGCATGTTTTCACCATCCTTTTGTTCACTGTGACTTTTTAGTTATGCCTGCTTCCTGACAATGTGAAGAACACCCTCAATAAAATCAACACACTGTGCATGGCCTGGACCTGGTGGGTAGCATATGGCTCAGGGCTCTGGGCAATGTAAAGACATGATCAAGTTTCTTTATGAACACAGCTAATTAAATTGCTTTTGCAACAGATGTTGGTTTAGGGGGCTATGAATTATGTTAATTTAAGGATAATGGTTTGTTTGGATCTTTAGCTTATTATATTGGGTAGGTTGATAGGTTAAAGAGTCATTTAATGTTCTTTGTTTCCTGAAAATATAGGAAAGAGGATACTGGTATTTTAAATTTGAGATGAACTTCATAGGACAGGTAAGCAGAACCATTTTAAAATGGCATTTATTCCCCGATGAAACCAAATTCTCTGGACTGCTCAGCCAGAGGAATTAGCTAAAGAAATGTCAACCATCTCCCACTGTCATTTTTGTGAATGAGACCATTTTATACGTTTCTACAGTGGAAAAGCCTATCACAGTCGTTATCAATTATGGCCTTTGATCTGTGTCAGAGAAAATTACTTTTCGATTGGACAGTGTTAGCCTCTGATATTCTACGCTTTCATTTGCCTTGACTTATCCATTCACTCAGCAAGTTTTATTCGACATAAACTGTGGGAGAGCGATGAAACTCTAGGTGAATGGAAGACATAATGTTTGTGCTCTGTCCACTTTGCTTTCTTTCCATTGCTGTTTAACACCATGACAGAAAGAAACTCGAAGAAGAAAGGATTTATCCGTCTTATACATCCCAATCACAGCCCATCATAGCCATTTAGGGATGCTGTTTACTGACTTGCTCTCTGGCTTACATTCAGCTACCTGCCCTGTACCTCCCAGCACCACATGCCCCCGTATGGTTCTGTCCACAGTGTGCTGATCCACATGGATCATTAATTGAGAAAATGCCATGCAGACTTATCACTAGCCCATATGATGGAGGTGTTTCCTCAAGTGAAGTTCTTCCAGTCAAATGACACCAGTTTGTGTCCAGTTGACCAAATCTAAGCATCACAAGCTTCAAAAGGTCACTGTCCATGGGGGAAAGGTGTTAATATGGAACCCATCCTAGAGACATCCAAATAGTTCATAAACAAGAGTGAAGAGAGCTGAGTGCTAAGATCAGGAGAGGATGCACTGCAGAAGTAGCCCGGGACGGCAATAGTGAGAGCAAACAGGCTAAAGAGGAGGGCATGGTCCTTGGAAAAGGATTATCTTGCAGAAGGGAAGATGGGGATTTTTGTTGGGAGGCCACTAGCACTCCATATTTGGGGCTCTAGACGAAGTTGGTGTGGAAGTCATCTTCTTCCGCTGTGAAAAAATGCTGGAGATAGATTTATACAACATATAAGTTTGTGCTGAGTATGCTGGCGCATGTGAGGTCAGCCTGATCTACATAGGGAGTTCTAGGTTGGCCAGGGCTAGTTACTGAGACCCGGTCTCATTCATACACATGAAGAGGTTAATTTTGATTCAGAGTTTTGGAGATTTCATAATCATTTGGCTGAGCCATTTTGGCCCTCATGATACAGAATACTATGGTGAAAGCCTGTGGGGAAGAAATGGTTTATCTCATGGTGCCTGGGAAACAAGCCAGAGAGGACAGAACCAAAACCTCAGAACCCTCTTCAAGATCATGCCCCCAGTGATCTAACTCCTTTTCATTAGACTTCACTTTTTAAAGGGTCGACCACCTCCCTATAGAGGCAGGAACTAACAGTTTTATCAAAGGAACCTTTGGTGGGGACACTTAAGGTAAAACTCATAATAACTAGAAGGAGGTACACGGACAGGTTGTGTCAGAACTTGAGATATCACATGTTGGGCTTTTAGATATTATCATGTGGAAATATGGAGCCTTTAGAAGCTCTTGAGAAGAGACCTGAGTGACATCTTGATACTGTTGACTTGGAAAGAATGTTAGTTTGGTAGGAATTCCCAGAATAGATTGGCAGGTGAGATGTGATAAGTGACCCAGAGACCAGGCAGGGAACTGTCATAATTCAGAGTGACATGAAGGGGCCCTGAGCTCCACAGGGCTAGGGAAAGGTTTTACATTTCTTTACAGTAAAGAAGCTGAGGTGTGAGGGGAAGGGATAATGGCTGCTATCTTTGGTGAACTTCCCACATGTGTGGCAAACACTAAGGATTTTTTTCAACCTTTGTAAAAGTTCTGTGAAGTAGGAGTGCCAATAAACCAGTTTCTGATGAGAAAAGAGGTGCAGAGTGGTCAAGGGACGAGGTTAACGTTGCATCGTAAGATCTGAATGTTCCCTCCCAACTTCTAACTGCTGTATCCATACTCCTGCTGGATTGCTGAGAGGGTCCCAGAAGTGAGTGGGGAGAAGAGGAAGTTACTTTTAACATATATTAGTAATGGAATGTTTTAAGAGAATTTTTCTTTCTATTAATTTCTTGGTATCAGTGAAATAGGTAGTGTGGAAAAGGAAAAATGACTAGATTTCCGTACAGAAGCAAAAGAACTCCGTGGAGTGAAAATGAAAGTTCATTCAAAATATCTTGTTTCAAAGTAGACGCAAACTCAATGTTTATCTTAATCCCCCTTATGTGCGTGTCCCACACTTACAGCGTTGCGTGACAGGTCTGCTTCTGTGCACATGCGCATCCTGTCGCATAGGACTGAATAAATGTAACCTTGACTCAAGCTTGAGGTGAAAAGTGGCTGCAATTTTGACTTTCAAAAAATTGTCTGTTTATTTCCCTTTCTCTGTTGATAACTCTTGGTTGTGATACTGAAATCTTAAAAATCCTGCGCAGCGAACTTGCAAAATGGGCATAGTGTTCTCTGGGCAGCCAAAGTTGAACAACACATAATTTGGCACAATTTGGCAGGCCGCAGCTTAAGACAAATACACGCTTGAGAAGCATAGAGGCTTTATTATGTCTACATGAGTTCATGTGGTGTACATGGCTCGAGCTGATCAGAGCCCCGTGTGCCCTCTCTCCACCCGACCACATGTTTTCATAAGTGTGGGATTCACAGCACAATGTTTCTGCTTCCCAAATAGAGAACTTGTTCATTTGAATTACCAACTGTGCTTGGGCGGAGCCATGAATGCTGGATCTTATTGACTGCCCCCCCATACCCCACCCCCTCCACCCAGCCTTGATGGTGTCTCCCAGAGTCTGCAAAGGCAGAGAGAGAGAGTAAAACATGCCTCCTCAGGCTACTCAGAAAAGAAATCGGGGAGAGGATTGCTACATAGGTTTGACAAATGTGGGCTTGACTGTCTAGTTTCAACACTCAGAGTTGTTATTACACTCCAAATAGGAAGATATAAATGCAGAATCGCTTGAATTCTTGAGAGAGAAAAAAATAAACAAGTGAAAAAGAAAGCAAGGCCTCTGAAGAGGCTACATACAAGCTGCTATTGAGTCAGCCATATCGAGCCTCCTCCTCCACCCAAGCTCTAGCCTGACTGCTGGAGAATTCTTTCAGTAGTTTTCTTTGCATGGAGACTGGATGTGTCCTGTACTTCCACACAGCCTCTTTCATCTGGGCCCTGGGTCTAAGGAGAAAAAGTTTAGGAAGTGAATGAAGAATTAATGATCACAGACAAAACTTTGGTTCATTGACTACAAGAAAAGTAAGATGCTTTTGAATGAATGGGACCTAGAATTGCTCTCATTCAGCATAAAGTGGTGGCTGAGCCAATCCTTGTTCCAGTCACGGATGCTACACTCCTTCAAGTTTCTGTTCTACTTTTCTTTTCTTTTTTTTTTTTTTTTTTTGGTTTTTT
>NW_026068116.1:1843067-1868803 GCF_014885135.2 Alexandromys fortis | reverse complement strand
CTTCTTCTTCTTCTTCTTCTTCTTCTTCTTCTTCTTCTTCTTCTTCTTCTTCTTCTTCTTCTTCTTCTTCATCTTCTCCTTCTCCTTCTCCTTCTTCTTTTCCTCCTCCTCCTGCTCCTCTTCCTGCTCCTCCTCCTCCTCCTCCTTTTTTTGAAATAGGGTTTCTTTGTGTAACCTTGGCTGTCCTAGAACTTGCTCTGTAGACCACGCTGACCTTAAACTCACAGAGATCTGCCTGCCTCTGCCTCCCGACTGCTGGGATCAAAGGTGTGTGCTGCTGCCAGCACCACCCAACCTTTTATCCTGGGTGGTGCTTTTATCCACGATAAATATTGATCAACCACACAAGACTAAGATCCTCTCCAGCCTTTTGTGTTTATATACACCATGCAAGGCATTGCGGAGAATGAGAACAAGATGCCTGAAGTCTAAAAACTGGAATGTCTTCATAATTTAAAGTGGCTTTTGGCATTGGGATTATCATGTTTTAATGCTGGCACGTGATAACCATTCACACCCAGTATCAGAGGCCAGAAGTTCCTGGACTGAGATCTTTTAATTAAGTAACCTCTAAATGAAAAGAACAGAAGAGTAAAGAAGATGGAAGATGGTTTAAAAATCATAGTCACACAGACCAGAGCAACTTGCTTGCAACCTACAAACTGGTTGTCCCATCAGTGACAAACTGCAGCGCCTCCTACTGGCCAGGAGGACTTTTTGAAGGCATGATGGGCTGGAGGACCACAGGAGAGGTAGCCTTGTGATGGGAGTCTGAACCTCAATGTGGTGCTCTAACCACCAGCAGGGAAGTTTCTCTTTGGCCTTGATACCTTTGAATTCACTTAGTACAAGCTTTAACAAAGAAATGGAGACTTGGGTCCTCTAGCTGGAGTGTAAGACTACTCGGGAGAGAAATAAAACCAAGAGGACAGAGAACACACTGAAGAGATCTTAATCATGGCAAATGAAGCCAAAGCTAGTAAACAGGGCCGGTGGGCTCCTTCAGCCTCCAACAGTGGCCGAGGATTGTTGGTGTGCGATAGCTTTAAATCATGCTTAATCCCAATGCCAAAAGCCACTTTGAAGGACGAAGTGAAGGGCCTTCAGTGACAACCTTGAGGCTCTGGGTTACTGCTCCAGCTGGGTGGGGCTGCTGTCAACCCTCAGGCAAGCTCTGGATCCCATCTGAGGAGCCAAGGCGGTCTTCACAGGAGACTTGCAGAACTGGCAGGTTTCAGTTTGGTTTGGAGTTTTGTTGTGTTTCTTGGCAGGAGGTGGCCATGCATCGATGGAGCACCCTGTATTAATGGCTGAAGTAACACCTACTGGCCAGACCAAAGCCAGTTCTTGAGGCAGCCTTTCTTCTATTGACTTGTGAAGTTTTCTGACTGACTGCCTCACTGTGTTTTGTGGGCCAACGGAGGCCTATAGTTCAAACTTCCTATTTCGTGACATGAAAGAGACTCAAAAGAGAAGGTGAGCCTCCTTTCACAGAGGGGAGCGCAGACTCTGTAGTGGGGAAATCTTGCTGGCAATAAGGGAAAGTCGTTTTGTTCAATAGTGAATTCAGCATTAAAAACACAACTACCTTAACGTGGTGAGATGCCTCAGCCAGTAAAGGTGCCCGAGGCTCAGGCCTGATCCTGATAGCTTTAGTTAGATTCCTTGAAGCTGTGTGAAGGCAGAAGAAGAGACCTGATTGTGGTGTGTCCTGTGACCTACACCACACACACACACACACACACCACAGTTTTGTCTGCTTTCTTTCTTAAGTGCCTTTTTTTTCAGCCTCAATAACTTGGAGAGTACTTGAGATGAGATCCTAGGAGCCTAGCAAATTTGGATTCTTTCTCTTTGGACTCCAGACAGTTGAGATGAATGTTATCAGAACCTCCATGTTTGCTTTATGCCCAAGGTAAACATTTTTTGGAAACAAGAAGAATTGATGAAATGTATGGCTTTATGATTATTTCTAAAATAAAAATCCCAAAGCAAAGAATCAAAACCTTTTGTTGAATGCAAACTGGTTCAAAATGCACTGTTTTCTTCAGTAGAAGGGCAGGTATATTTGTTTTGCCAATGCATCTTGGGGATCTAAAGAAAATAAAATGTTTCCTCTGGTGCTAGAGAGATGACTCAGCAGTTAGGGTCACACCCTGCTCTTATGGACCTGAACTTGATTCCTAGTGCCCACATCAGATGCCTCCCAACTCTTGTGACTCCGGCCTTTGGGGATCTGATGCCCTCTACTGGCCTCCGTGGGCACCTGCACTCACATGTACCAACCAACACAGAAAGTGCACATACATACACACAATTAGATATAAAAAGTAAAATCTTTTTTTTAAAGGCTTTAAAACTATTTCCTGTACAAAGTTTCAGAATGGGTTGATTTAACTTGGGGCAGAGCAATGGCACACTATTTCTTAGAGAGAATATTTGCTTATATCGTGGGTAGACATTGAATGATGAGGTCTTGTTCATTTTTGAGGCCATCGTATCCAAATCACAGGCCTGACTTAGCACTTGTTGAGCCCCTCATTCCCTGTTAGAACAGCTTAAAATAGAGAATAAATGGGAATGAAAAATGAGCTTCATTTCACTTCATACAATGCATAAAAGGCAAGGCATGGGAACATCTGTGTGTGTGTGTGTGTGTGTGTGTGTGTGTGTGTGTGTGTGCGTGTGTGTGTGTGTGCGTGTGTGTAGAAGAGTGAGAAGACCAGACTGAGGGGCCCAGGCCTAAGGCAAGAGAGTGAAACACAGATGGACATTGCGGTGGGCTTGGGTCTGTATCTGCCAGAGTTCCTTCTTTTGTGGCCCAGGCTTATTGGGAGGAGCAGTCACCGACATTCGTGAGTTTTTAGGGAGGAAATAGGGCCTGGTCCTCCTTTGTCTTCATTACAGTTCTTGGAGAAAAGAAAAGCTGGGGCATTTACCAGAGAACAGAGATGCATGATTGAGATCTCACCTAAGTCCAGCTACTGCCCACCCCCTTCTTCTCTTGGTCAATAAGAGTTGGCACCAAAATGTACCCTGGGTTCCCAAAGGACACTTGTCTGATTATTTGCTCCATTATCATACAGCTTGGGGAAAAATTTCTTATTTCCTTGGTAAATTAAGTCTACTAAAATGTCCTCTTTATGGGCCGCCTTAAAGAGAAGATCGCAAAGTTGTCAAACCACCCACTAAAGTTAATTATTTTTCAGGTGGCGTAGGCTCAAAGAGAAGATCTGCTTTCATGGCACCTCTCACTCTCCAGGGGTGGTGGCGGTGTGAGGATGCTGGGATTTCCCATGGAGTCACTTTTGGGGAGAAGAATCTTAGTATAGTGGTGACCTTGGCATTAGGATTCATTTCCACACTGACACTCCAGGGGAACTTTCCATGTACCCCACCTCCCAGGAGCAGTGCACTTTCAAAACTCTCAAAGGCATTATTTATGACACCGTCTGACAAATGGCTGCACGGCACTAAAATGTGAAGCTGTGGATTTTCCTCTTGTTGGCTGTTTTGCAATTCGGAGCCTTCCAGGCACATGGCAAAGTCTTGCTTCCTACCTGAGCCAAAGACTTGCATCGGACTGATATGGCCTGAAGGAACCAAGAAACGAGGCCCTTGTTTGTACAAGTCTGTGGTCGATATATATTTGATTAATCACCTATTTCTATTTGCAGTTAGTAGTTTAACACTTTATGAAAAAAAAACACACACAAAGTACTGTGGGAGTTTGTCCACCCTCTTTGATTAACTCTTTAAGTCTAGGCAATACATCATCATTTGAAATCTAGTAAAAAGATAATCCCTAGTCTTTGGAAAGGGCTGGGAAGCATATTCCTGTATTACCAATTTGAACACAAACCAATATGGGTTGATGAATCAAATTACTTGTAACTGTAAATCAAGTGATATTTTATATTTATGATTTATATAAAGAATTTAGATTCAAGAAGAAATTATTTTTGTCTAATTATTCTAAAATTAAAAAATAAGAGGCAGAAGTAGTCCAGTTGAAAAAGTGGCTGGGCAGTTGATGTCGTAAACACTCAGCAGAGGAACAAGTTTCTAAGATTCTTAGCATGGATAATGGTGATTCCTCAACATAACATTAAGTGAAGAACAAAAAAAAGGCAGAGTTGAAATGAGAATTAATTAAAAATTTTGGCACCTAAAATATGCACAGAAAATGCCTACAGAGGGGTGCAGGATTCTCTGCCTGACAGAATTATGTAAATTTTTCTTTAAGTTTGCTATTAAGTGATGCAGACAAACACTACACTTTATAATGAATTACTCTTCTGATAAAGAAAAACCATTAATCTTATTTTTGCTGAACAACTGATTAATTTATAACAAGTCACAAGCCAAAGTCATATTATTTAATTTAAGCAGCTCCTTTTGATCTTTAAAAGTTCAAGTTGCTTATAAGAAGCACACATGAAGAACTGAATAAGCAAAACTCAAAGAATAGAACTGAAGAAAAGAATGAACCTGAATGTACTGTGCACACAGACCTGGGACGCGGAGACATGAAGAAGATGATGGCTCCCAGGCACCGACAGCAGTGTAACCTCTGAATGCCTCCTCTTAGGAGGCAAAGTGTGTTTGAAAGACACCAATCTGCATCTTACCCATCACCCACGATGGACAGGTGAGCCACTTCTATTCCTAAAGGTTTCTGTGGCATCCCTCAATGATGGCCCACGTCTAAAACACGATTCCGTGAGCAATTATATAGATTTGTCCTCATCTGTTTTATCTAAACTAAGACAGAATCCCAAAGACTTGTGGGATCACTCCTTGAATGTAGACTTGCCTTGTTGATGTGGCAGTCCCCTCTGTGTGCTGTGATTACCATTAATGAATAAAGAAAATGCCTTGGTCTGTTGATAGGGCAGGATTTAGGTAGTTGGGGAGGACTGCACTGAATGCTGGGAGAAAGAGGGCAGACTCAGAGAGATGCCATGGAACCACCAGAGACAGACAAGCCAAAACTTTAGCAGTTTTGTCATGTGGAAATACACAGATTAATAGAAATGGGTTAAATTAATATAAGATTTAGCCAATAAGAAACTAGAGCTAATGGGCCAAGGAATGCTTTAATTAATATAGTTTCTATGTGGTTATTTTGGTTCTGGGCAGCTGGGACAAACAAGTGGCCACCCCCTGCAACTCCTTATGACTTCTAATCAGTAGAACATGTACATATGACAGGATATCGGTTCCATGGCCACATGTTGAGAAATTGTTCTTAGAAATCTGCCTTACTAGTGTACTCTTCTCAAGCAGGGTTTGATGACTAAGCTGCCCTGTTAGAAATGTTATCAATGCCCACACGGCAAATCCCTACTAGAGGCCGGGCTTATGTCGAGTAGCACAGAGGAATTGGATCCAGCTAACTGTGGAAGTGGTGCTCAACCTTTCCTGAAACAACAACCAGAGAAGTTCCTGCCCTGCTGAGAACCTGACAGCCTCGACATGACAGACCATGAAACATGGTGTCTGGCATAGTCATGGCTGGCTTCCTGGTCATGGAAACCATGAGATAACAACGCTCATGATTTCAAGGCTCTAAGCTTATGGTGATTTGTCACACAGGACTGGGTGACCAAACATAATGATTTCCCTCAAATCCCAGAGCTTACAGCTCGACTTCACCGCGTGGACCCATGCTATCAGCCTTTCTCCCTAGCTTCGGCTTTACCTCCTTCAGCACAGCTTTCTAGCTACACTAGAGGGATATACTATATGGAGTGCACCCCCAGGTCACTGTCCCACTCTGTAATCATCACAGAACATGGTCACACAAACCTAGAACGGACAGCCTCTTCTGAACCCAGGCTGCATGGCAGAGCTCCAGGCTACACACCTGCACAGCAAGTTGTCGTGCCAAATACTGCAGGTAATTACAACACAGTGGTAAATGTTTGTTTCCAGGACACTTCTAAATGTAAGGAAGGCCACAGTGAGCACACAGTGTAACAGATGGCGCGTGCACAGCTGTCCAGATTAGGTGCCTGGATAAGGCCTGCAGAGCTGGGGGAATCAACGCGTGGGTGGTGAGTATGGACAGGACACAGGACACGGGAGCATGCCCCAGACTCCGCAACAATGCACCCTTGTGCCATACTACACTTGCTTTTTAAAGTAATCTTTCTGCACTGATAAATTGGCCTTCTTTTTATTTTATAAACTTAAAAAAACTGTTTGAATGTCTGTAATAATGCCTTGCTTTAAGTACACAGTGCATAGCTGTAGAAAATACTTTTCTTATTTATTTATTTATTTATTTATTTACTTACTTACTTACTTACTTACTTACTTACTTACTTATTTTGCAGTGCTGAGGACAGAGCTTGGGCTTTATGAATGTTAGGCAAGTGCTCTACCATAGCCAATTTTTTTCTTCATACCATTATTCTATGAGTTTGCTATTGTTTTGGGTTTTTTTTTTTCTTAGTATTTGCCATTGTTAGAAACCATGATGCAAAACACGGAGTCAAGCCAGGCCTACACAAGGTCAATACCCTCTATACTACTTCCTCCCTCTCAGCATCTGGTCCCCTTAGTAAGCTTCAAGGACAATGACACTTGATGGAGCTATCATTTCCAATCACAAGGCCTTCTGCATCCTTTCTGAGGGCCTGCCAAAGGCACTCTGGGCTATCCTATGGCTCCTTTCAGCACTATCTCCATGGAGGCATGAGTCTTCCTCTTCTTCATCATGGGTGGTGTGTAACTGGATAATGCACATGGACATCTCTCCCTGCTGAAACCGTGGAAGGGCGGGGCCTGTGTTTCCAGTTTTTATTTAGACACAGAAAGCTACTAACACTTGCTCTACTGAATATCCCACTGTGAGTTTTCTTGGTTTTTTTTTTCTTCCCTTATTTATCCCCTTTCTCTTGCCTTCCCTTCAGCTGTGTGTTCTTCTTCTACTTCTGCTCTAATCTCCCATGGCTAGCTGAGTTATTTGTATATGCACCGTAATGGTAATTATCTCTGTTTGCAATCTCTGTCACAATCAATGACTTTACTTAAGTGTTTCCCACACAACCCTGTAATTTTCTGTCCAGCTCTATCTCTTGTGTTAAACGGTGAAGACTTTTGGGAAAGGACCGATTCCCTTCAGCAGCCCTGGCACATAGTCCAGACCTGACACTCAGATTCTGTGGGCTTGTTTATTGAGCTAATAAGTAATTTATGACTTTGGAAGACAGTGTAAGCAAGTCAACAATTCAATTCTGAAAATGGAAGTGAAGTCTTATTGATATCTGCGGTGTGGCAGACACCGAACCAAACTTGTTCAGACAAGAACAAGTCATTGTTTCTTACCCTAAAGTTGTCAAAATATAGAAGAGGAAGAAGCCCCATTGACAAATGACAGTAATAAGTAGTTTAAGAGAGATGTGAATTTGAACTGTAGGAAGTGGCTTTCTGTGTAGGTTAGAAACAACTGAATATGGGGATGTTATGAGATTCAGCCTATTCAAGACTGTGCGCCAGATGACAAGGAGGGATGAGTAGTGGATCTGATGTACTCCTTCTGTCTAAGGACTTTAATTCCAAGGCTTGGAAGAGTGACAGACATTTGAATCCTTTGCAAACATTAAGGAATACCTCGAGCAGATAAATCTGAGAAGTGATTAACTCACACACAAGCAGTATGACTGTCGAGCTATGGCAGTGAGCAGTGAACGCGGATGAGGTTTTCAACTACCAACTTCCTAGGAAGAACCAGCTTCTTAAAAGAACCCTCACTTCCTGTTCTGGTTGCTATCAAAATCAATTTTGGGAAGAAGGTATCTAATGAAATTCCAGTTTAAACAATGCTCATAATTAATGAACAGAATTGTCATTGCCCAGTGTATCCATTGTCTATTGCTGTGCATCACATTATCCACAGTGACATTTCTCACCCTTCAGCTTCTTCAAGCCAAGAATCTGGAAATAGCTGAGCTGGGATATATCTCAAAGTGTCCACTGGAAACTCAGTCATCTTGGGGTTGACTGAGGTAGGACCTACGTCAAGACGTTCCCGTGCCTGGAACCAGATTCATGTTCTCATGGGCTGTGGATCTGAGATGTTCTGGTCCTTGATAGCTTTGGTGTAGAACTACCTCAGTCTTTTCCACGTGGATCTCTCTATAGTGCAGCTCCTACCACAGTAGCTTGCAGCCAACAGAGCAGAGGATGCAGAACAGTGTGAGCAAGGTGAACGCTGCAGCCTTTCTCTATCATCCTGACACTTTTGCAATATTTTGTTAGATTCTAAATTGAGACAGGTCAAATCAAATGTAGGATTAGCCACCTTTGAGGAGAAGGGAGTGTGCAAAAGCATGAACCAGCACAGGAGAGATGACTGGAAGCCGTTACCAAAGTCAGCTGCTTTGTTTGCCTTCTGCTGTACTGTAAGAATATGCTCTGGCCATGGGAGAAGGGATCAAAGGCTACAGTCAGAGACATTGACTAATATCCATGCGTTTAACTGGGGGCTTGCTTACAGTTTCAGAGGTCCATTGTTCATTATAATGTCCATTACCATCATGGTAAGGGTATGGCTGCAGGCATGACAGGCTTAGTAGGTCAGAGCTACATCCTGATCCACAGACAGACAGAAAGAGACTGGGGACTGGCATGGGCTTTGACAGCTTAAAGCCCAGTCCCAGTGTTACACTTCCTCCAACAAGGCCACACTGCCTAATCTTTAGAATCCTTTCAACTCCCAGGTGACTATGCCTTCAAACAAAAGAGCTTATAGGGTTCATTCATAGTCAAACCACCACAGTCCCCAGCTTTCTACAAACCTTAACCTAGCACCCCCCCATACACACCCTACAAAGGTTCAATCTTTCTATAGCATCAAGCTTTTAACTCATGGGCCTGTGGGTGACAATCATGATACAAACCACAATTCAAAAACATCACAGGCCAACACTTTTCTTTTTAATCTTTTTCCCCCCAGTAGCCTTTAATTAGTAAGTTCTAATATTAGTGAAGGAATGCCTCCGAAGCAGAATAGACATTCTTGCCAGCAAGAGTGAGGGCAAACAGGCAAAACCCCAAACTACCTTCCTTTTATAAGGCTCCCACTAACTCACAAGAAGGTATGGCCCAGGATTTAGGGTTGGTATTCTGACCTCAAATGATCCAATCAAGAAAAATCCCTCTCAGGTGTACCTAGCAGCTTAGGGGTATATGTGTGTGTGTGTGTGTGTGTGTGTGTGTGTGTGTGTGTGTACACATATATACATGTATTCATACGTATGCATGTGTGTATATATGTGTATATATATATACACACATACACACACATACACACACACACACACACACACGTTCACTTTGGCAGTTCCGCTCATCTAGAACACAGGCAAAGATGTTTGTCCTTCACTTCACTTTGTTTCTCACTCTCCTCATCCGTACTCTTGCGTCTGTGCCTCTGATGAACAGCAGCACATCTTGCTTTGTCACCGAATGCTTTTAGCTCACAACTTACCCAACTACTCAGTTATAAGCTATTTGAGGACAAAACCCCATCTTTCTATGTTGAAAGATATCCAGAGTTCTGTGAGTCCTAGCCTTTGTTTCATAGCTACTTATTGGTGTGAACTGATGTGCTTCCGGTGAGTCGTGTGTTCAGTGTGACGACTTGGAGAGTGCTGGATTGCACTACCTGCTCCAGACCATGTTATTGTTGAAATGCATTCCCAGGTGTGAATGACTCACACACAATGAGGCAACAGCCTGTTGTAACATGGCTGTTAGGCTGGCTCGCTAATTCAACAGGAAAGCCGAATGGCAAAGCTCCAGTGTTGCCTTTCTGTGTAATTAAGAAGCCGAGGAAAAGCATGAAGCCAAGCCTGTGCCAATTACCTGTGCCTGCCTTTGAACTCCCAGGCAGCCAATATGGGCCAGAAAAAAGGTTTTGGATTGGCTAAGTTTGTAGACAGCCTTGAACTGGCATGGTGAGCAGCTTATACATGTCACATAAAAATGAATTGATATGCAAATGTTGGGGCAGCAGTGGGGCAGCGGGCTAGATGGTCACTTGAATAGTAATAATGTAAATGATGTTATCTAAGCCTCAGAACGTGGCTGCATCTGAATCCGAGGGCACGGCAGAGCAATCAGTCTAGAGTGAGGTCATTATGGTGGACTTCAATCTCGTAGATTTCCTTATAAACTGTGAGTTCTCGAGATGGAGGGGATGAAGCTATAGAGATGCAGGGAGAACACCGTGTGAACATTGTGTTAGTCACCTTCACTTGTTATGATCAAACAGCGTGGCACACAGCAGCCTGGGAAGGAAATGGCTTAAAGTACCACATCACAATGCGTTATAGAAAGAAGCCAGGACAGGAGCTCACAGAGGGAACCCAGCGGCCAGAAATGAAGCAGAGACTGGGGAAATGCTGTTTACTGACTTTCTTATTCATCCCAGACCACTTTCCATGGAATGGCACTACCTGCAGTGGACTGGACCCTCCCTCATCAATAATTACTCAAGAAGATGTCCCACAGACATGCACATGGGCCAACAAGGCCGGGGGCAATTTCTCTCTATTGGGAATCCCTTTCCCCTGATGACTCTAGCTCACACCAGACAAAACGTACCAGCAGGAGTTTTGCAAATTAAGGAGAGAAAAGCCTGGATAAGCCTTCACTTGGAGTGCTCACAAGGAACCAGCTCACTTGATCTTGGTCTTCAACCTCTGGAGCTGAAAGAGGGTGACCTCTCCGTGTGAGGAATGTTGTTAGCTCAGTCCAAGAAAACTAATGTAAAAGATAAACCAAGTACAGCGGTTTCCTTCAGCCACAGAATACAACTCAGACGGCAGACAGATGCTGATCAGATCAACAGAACGTAAATGCCAGACGGATAGAAGAGGAGCAGCTCTATGGAAAGACAATGGAAGAACCCGACCTCATTCTGCTTATTGAGATATGGAGGGCAAGCTGCCAGCAGCTGGGTAAAGGAAAGCACTAGCCCAGTGCAGACTGTGGCAGGATTCTAGAAACAACCTTGCTCAGATATACCCCTATCTTAGTTAGAGTTTCCATTGCTGGGAAGAGACACCATGACCAAGGCAACTCTTATAAAAGAAATCATTTAGTTGTGTGGCTTACAGTTCAGAGGTTTAGCCCATTATCATCATGGTGGGACATAGAGGCATGTAGGCAGGCATGGTGCTAGAAAAGAAACTGAGAATTCTGTATCTTGAACAGGCAACAGGAAGTGAAGTGATCTGTCTCACTGGGCGTGACTTGATCATATATGAGACCTCAAAGTCCTTTTCCACAGTGGCACACTTCCTCTGACAAGACCACATTTAGGTCTTGCCACACCTCCTAATAGTAGCACTCCTTTTGGGGTTCATTTTTTTTCAAACTACCACAGGCCCTATCTCCCAGGGAAAAGTTAAAAAACCAACTCCATTGAGCAGGGAAGCATTTTAAAGGATGGAATAGAAATACCATTTCTCGATCCATTTCAAACAGAAAGGTAGAAAACACTCCAAAGTTTAGTCCAGGGAGTCATGCCCTGGCAGGCAGGTGTCCAGCTGATTTAATCTGCTTCCATTTTTGCTTCTGCTCTCATAAACTCTTCCTCATTTTCTTCCGACAGCTGAAGGGGCTGTTCTGCCTTCCCTCGGGAGACATGACCTTTCTTTATTAAACTGACCGTGCAGGGAGGAGAATTTCTGACCCTTAAAATAAAATGTAGTGACATTTAAAGCAAGATCCAAGTTCTTTAGGAATTTTCAGATTCTGGGGGAGAGATGGTTGTGTTAAGGGGTTAGACCTGGGTTGAATTTGCTCTTTGGCAACCCGACAGGCTCTTCCCCCTTCCCCTGTAGCATTATTTGGCAGCCCGAATGTGGAGGAGCAGGCGCCATCCCTTCAGAAGTTTTCAGAGACGATCCTGCTTTTCTCATTGAAGATCACAGTGTTGATAGTTGATTGGGTTGGCATATGAGTCATCTTAGATGCAGCCTTCCTAAAATTCAACACCCCAGATCTTGGGTGCTCACATTTCAGATGATTGATCTTCACAATCTGGGAAATGTGTCAACTGGTTTTGGTGAGCCAAAATGCTTGCTTTTGTTTTGGTTTCCTGCTAACCGCCTCGGAATGGCTGAAGCTTGGAGCCACCGATGGTCTCTTTTCCTGGTGTGTTACTGAGTCTGGTGTGGTGGTAACTCTGAGCTGTCTAGACATAGGTATCTGTCTGGATTGCAGCCAAGGTCATACTGGGCAAGTCAGCCAAGTTGGAACAAATGAACACTCTCTCACCCCGAACTCTGAGATCCCAGCTGAGCAGCTAAGGTAGACAGGAAGCTCCATTCCGTGCTCTCGCACTTTTCTCTACCCAGAACTTTCTGCTCTGTCTCCTCGGCCAGAGTGTACTGCCAGTGTGTCTGTGGCAGTTGCCATAGCTCCCGCTCTACAGTCCCCCTTTTGTTTGCTGTCATCTGCTTTGGATGCTGGAAGCAGATCTCCATTTGGACTTGGTTTTACCTTTTCTCGTGTAGATTTTGTGAGTGACACTTTCACACTTGCTTCTGAGAGTCCATCACTCTGGAAAACTCATCGGGAAATGAGTCCAGTGATCTCAGACTGCCCTGCCTTGTGTCCCACAGTGTCTGTGACACCAGTCTCAGGCCAAGCTTGGGATCTTTCTGAAATTCAAGAAGCACAGGTATACTTTAGACAGCAATGAAGGATTGCATGGAATCTGAGGTGAAGCTTTGCTTGGGTCAAGACTTGGCAGACCAAGGCAAGGAGACTCCTGTGTGTTCCGTGTCAGCTTGGGCTACAAACTGAGACCAAATTTAAAAAAAAAATAAAAAAGAAAAGAAAAAGAATCAAAACAAGACAAAATTTTCTTGGGGAGGAATGGTTCTGAAGACTAAGAGTTTTGTAGGACTTAAGGCTGTAAAGCAATAATGGGGTTGATGTGTTTTTTTCTTTCTGTCTTCCTTCTCTGTATTACACACACACACACACACACACACACACACACACACACCTGGTATTAAGGCATTAAAGCTTGCCCCGGGAACAGTATTTAACAGGATGTTAGAATGTCTGAGCAGCTACTGAGTTCTCAGCTTCTCCAGTGACAGGGCAGCCATTCTTGGCTTACCCACGTCATACTGTTTAAGCTAATTAAATGCATCCCCTTTTAATATGTATTCATCCCGTACTTTCTGTTCTAGAGAACTCTAATACAGATGCTGAAAGCCTACAGTAGTCGATCGATAGCCAACAGTTTAAGTACATTGTTTTTGTATATATTATCAGTGTGTATGTGCATGTGTGTAATAAGTGAGTATGATTTGTTGGCTCATATATGAGGGCACACACATGCCACAGAGTGCTGTGGAAGTCACATAACAAATGTCAGTCCTTGTCTTCCCCACTTCTCAGTCAAAATCTCTTTACTTTTTAATTACAGTATTTTTTAAAAATGAAAACTTAATAAAAAATACAAGATGGACAGAACATCAAAAATTTATTGATTTTTTTTCCTTTTCTTCAACCTTCAATATACCTTAGCTCATAGTTAATCCTGTCTTCAGCAAAGTTGCTTTTGTTTATTGTGGATTTTCATGTTAATTTTCATTTAAAAAAAAAAAAAAACTATTGCGTTCAAATGACGAAGCCCGAAGTCAGTGGTCACTGTGGCCAAGACTTAGAGTTCCCTTCATATTCAAGCAGTCCACTCACTTTCCTTCCTTCTGTCTCTCCAGACACAAGCTGGACAGACACATGTCTTGGGAATGTCGTTTCATGCTGCTACTCCAGCACCACCTTTGTACCGTGCCCTGTGAGTGCCGCTCTGCGTTACGGACTCTGCTGGGGTTTAGCTTGCCAGGGAAGACACACTACAGTCCCTTCCCCACGGTTCCCTTTGCTAGGCCTCCAAAACAACACTAAGATATTTTGGGACAGAGGCTACATTGTCCTCTTTCATTTGTAGCAATCATTATTAACTTCTGACTGAACTTATTTTATAAGTTAAACCTTATCCTAGGTTTGCATGTACAAGAAGGACCACAGGGTCTGTTGGCACCGTTATTGTTCCAGGAGTCCGCTGGAGCCTCCATCATGGCCCCCCACAGACAAGGAAGAACTATTGTTTATTGTTTTCTTTGATATAATATGACTGTATCCGCTTATATGCAAATAGTGTTTAGTTTTCAGCAACATTTTTAAGGACTTCTAATTCAAGCTTATTTGGCTCCACTTTGTAAGCTTCTGAGGCCTCAAACCTTCACATTCCACTGAGCTCATCATCCCCACTGCTCCAAGTCTCCAACACAGAGCCCTCACTGTTCACATAGGATCTGGGGCCCTGGAGCCATCACCGTCCTCTCAGGATCCTCTGGGGACCCTGGAATCCAGCCTGATTTTCCTGCTTTCCACTCACTTTTGTGGGAACTGTTTGTCACTGTGTCCTTTCCATTCCCATTGGTCATTTCTCACCCAGGGATGCTCTCTGCTCTCTTCTGAAAGGCTGGGCCCTTCGTACTGCCCAGCTGAGGCAACCTGTTACACTGCAGGCCGAGGGGCACTTGGAAAAGACCAGTTGAAATTATCACCTGTGCTGGTTGCCCGGCTCTTTGCATAGTTGGGGTTGTTAGTATTAAGTGCCTTTCTTTATCTGATCATACATCAGAGCAACGGAAGAGGCTCTAGGGTGATGATACCTAGGGTAATGGGAAGGAGCAGTGTTAGTCACTGGCTTGTACCTGCTGTCTAAGGCAAAGCACAGTGAAGCTCTCTCCAAATCTAAATGTTAGGATGCCCCCCAAAACAGCCCAAAGCAACAAGAACCCAATAATTAGAGGTCCTGAAGTCCAGTTAAGATGAATTCATCTACCACCTACCCATATGACCATCAATCTCTAGATGCTTTCCCCAATTCTCTACTGATACACTAGCATGACCTGTTCAAAGGGCCCAGCGTTTTCGACTTGAAGAAAGAAGAGGAACGATTTGGTATGCCATGGTTAGGTCTCTCTATGAATTTTTTAGAGTTTGTTGAAGGTTGATGTTCGGTGCCATTGCTTTTCAGTACATTGTGGTATTCTGTAGATCAAGACCTGTACCTCATCTCTTCCAAAAGAACCATGTATTCACTTGCATCCCAGTATTTGATAGCAGCCTTCCTGGTAGATATGAACGGAGCAATGTAGGTGCTAAGCACCGGGTTTAGGCATCAGAATCATACCCAGTCTGTCTCTGCCCATTCGTACAGCAAGTGGCCTGCTGATGTCAGTTGGCAAGAGCAAAAGTTTTCAGAGTTTCAGGGCTGGACTGGGTACCTAAACTCGGAGAAGCCTGGGGCCTAATCCGTGTTAATCCCTCGCGTGTTTTTGTGGAGCTGAATATGGAGGCTATAAAAACTTGTCCTCAGGAAAAGTTTTCTGAACTGTCAGCCATAAAAAATTAATCCCAAATCAGAAGCGTAATGAACCCAGGGTGTTTTTGCTAGTGATAGCCCTTGTTGCATCGTGTGATTTAACTGTAGCCTTCATTCTGAACACGCCACACATGTGCTTTGCCCTGCATGGGCCATCATACCACACACCACTAATGAATACTGCTTCAGACACCCTGGCTCAGATCCAAGACTGTTGTGTCTTATGAACCGGAGTGTGTTTTACTCTCCATCCAAAATTCTCTGCTCATCTATGAACACATGGTTTAATTACGGAGAACAAAGACTCATAGTATCTTCCTACTCTCATACCTCAGCACGTAAGTATCTAATTAGTGTGTCTTTGGACTCTATGGGGTTAGAGCGTTTGACTGATTTTTAAGTTGGTGTTGAGTTGGTGTGCTGGATTTCATTTAAACATTACTCAGTGGATTTTGTTTGGGATTAGATGAGAATCACGAGCAATTTCTGAAATGGCCCTATATATACTTCTGCCATTTTGTAATATACACACACATACACACACACACACACACACATCCAGTGTCATTTTCATCACTAGTGATTATTAAAAATCAAAATGTCAATCAACTCTGAAAAGCATTGAAGAAGTTCTATGTTCTGCAAGGTTAAGTATTTAGTCAAGAGTTATTTGCTTATATATAAAGTAAACAAGAACATCTACCTCATTAATGTGAAAACTTGGTTTCTTCTTTAATAAATGATAAAATTATATGTACACCAAGGAATTGTTTTAAAGTAAATTTCCTTAAGATAAGTATTAGCAAACGTTCTATCTGTGGATCTCTTTTTACTATAGACCTGTGGTCAAATGCAAAGTTCTCATTTGAAAGGCGTTTCAAGTGGAAAAACTTTATGCATGCCTGGTTTCGCTATCTGCAGGGCTGTGTCTTGCCACCTTGCCCTGGAGAAGACCTGGCTAAAGCTTTACATGTGTGGTTGGGAAACCTCCTTGGGGATTAATGAAGTGATTTGCCATGGTGGTGTAGACCTAGCCAGGGACAGGGGAATGCCAGGAGGTGGAGTCACATACACACACATACACACATATGTGTGTGTGTGTGTGTGTTCTAAGAGAGGAGCTGTAGTTTGTTTGGTCCTAAATTGCATCTCAAGACCTACCACAGCTCTCAGTACATAATAGGTACTTAACATATATCTAATGAATGATGCGTAAGAGTCCTTTACCCTAGCTCTAAACCTAGGTGTTTCTATTTAAGTAAGATTTATTTTGATTGAAGATCAAATAGTGACATAAATTCCTACCCTGTCTTCATTACAGATGACTGTGAGTGAGTGCTTTTGAATCTGTACCAATCGATGTAAGTTACTGTAATTAGATTTCCACTGTGGAAGAGGCATGCCGCTTTATGAAGACCATAAAACATGCAGCAAATGTCAGAGGGGGAAAAAGTGTCCAAGATCAGGACGATAAATCCTCAATGAACCTGGAAGTTCAGAGAGTAAGATGCTCTAGATAAGTGAATTTCTGTTAAGGGGATAAACAGGAAGTCCTGTGCTTCTATTCACAACCAGTATCCACGGTCTTGCCCTAAACCAGCAAACATCAGGGCATTCCATCATTGGTGAGGATACCATAACACAACATGACCATTTTCCCGATCACCGTGTCTTCTGTACCTGTGACAGTCACTAACTGCAGGACACGGTGGGTTGGATGTGGTCTGTCATGCCATGGGCAGGTTTGGGTGTAATCAGTACATGTATCAGAAACCCAGAGTGGGGAGGGGTGTGGAGAGAGGCAGAATATCCCCACTGTGAAGTGAATTTTATGTGGTACTAGGCCAGTCCAATGTTCAGACTCCTGAAATACCTCTATTGTTTTGCTTTCCACTCAGTGCCATGGTGGAGACATGGTTGGACAGTGTCCCTAAGGAGACTTGTGTTGGAAGCTTGGCCTTCAGGAATGGCAAGGCTGGGACACGATTGGTTGGGTTGCTGAGAGAATGTCCCTCAGATGAGATTAACGCTATTCTGTGAGGCCCCAGTTAAATTTCACTAGAGTGGATTATTATACAAGAGTAAGATTGTCCCTGCTCTACTCCTTGGCTTCCTATCTGGCCTTGTGATCTGTCCCTCTGACTTGTATCCCCCTTCATGATGTCTTCAGTCATGATATAATAGAGCCAAGTCAGATGTCACCAAGGATCAAATTGCTTCTTCTGTCCAAGATTGGATTTTCTGCTTCTAAAAACTGAGTTAAGTCTACCTTTCTTAGATTGGCAGATGTCTTGATGGGCAAAGGCATTTGATACACAAGCCCAAAACCAGAATTCAGTCTCCAGAATCCATGGAGTAAGAACTGACTCCAGACAGTTGGTGTGCATGAACCTGAGCACACACACACACACACACACACACACACACACACACACCCTTCTCATACACAAACACACATATCACATGCAAACACAATTTAAAACTATTAACAATAAACAAATACATTTTTCTTTATAAATCAGATAAGTCGGTATTTTATAATAGAGACAAGACTTACTCAGCTGGCATCTGTCAGGGAAGTAGAGACTAACCTGTGGGCGTGGCCTTGACTGATGAGATGATGATACCCTGGTGGGCCAGGGTAATGTGCTCTGGGTGGCTGGCTGAGTCTAGGGTCAAGCCCCATCAAGTGTAGTGTCAGTTGCTGAGTTTTGGGCAAGGGCTCCAGGATTCAATAGGAAGCAGAGACATGAAAACTTAGACACACAGAAGCCTGTAGCTTTGGTATTGACCTGCTGAAAAAATTTGGCCAGATACATGGGCTCTGGGCCAGCCATATACCATGAATCCTCAACTTTGCTTCATTCATTCATTCATTCATTCATTCAGTCAGTCAGTCAGTCTTTGAATGTCTGTCGCCTCTCTTGAGATTTGAAAAGGATAATTTCTCTAGAAGTCTTATCTTCGCCTTTACTGAGTACGCGGGGAGAGGCTTGGCATTTCTTCTGGGGCATTATTGCTGTTACTGTTGCTTGCCCAACTGATTTCACTTAAAATATGTTTTTGTGGTTGTCCTTCCTTATTTTCTCACTCACCAAGAGAGATTTGCCCATCACCTGACTCTCAGAGCATCACTCTGTGACATATTTCCTCATTCTCATTGTGTATGAAACCAGAGTAAGGGAGAAATTGTGGGATTTGATTTGAGACACACTTTTGATAATAAGAACACAGAAGTTGGACTTGATTTTTGTAGAATTCATTTTGGAAAGGATAAAAATGCTCGAATCTAACACACTTTTAATTCATTGCCTTCATTAGAAAGTATTTTGAAAGACATTCCTCATGTTGAAAGTGAAAATGGTTTAAAAGTGTATTTTTTTCAAATATACCTTTTGGCTGTTGGTTCCATTCCAGATTCTGAGTGGCAAGACACACCTCCACACCCCTGCAAACCTTGGAGGCCATGCTTATCCTGTGTCTGGACTTCTAATACCAATCTGCCCTGACCTTTCTATTGGTATTCGCTCTTTGTTTTGGAAGAAGACCTTTGTGTATGGGTCAATTCCAAGGTTATCTCTTAGATTATAGATCTACGTGTGGAGATTCCTTCTCTCTAGTGTGAACTGTCCTATTCAGGAGCAAGCATTGTGCCCAAGAGTCCAGTGAGTAATCTAAGGGTCACAACTCAGTTCAGTTGATCTGAAATCATTTCTGGGATTTTTCATTTTCAACAGATCAAATAGTAGTGAAGGTGACTTCAAATTCAGCCTCATTGCTGCACACACAGAGTCTGGCATCTGCCCCTAGCGGCCAAGCTCTCATCAGCTGACCCTCAGAGGGCCTTTCGTCCTGCCTTTGCCTAAATCTAGGTGTTTCCTGATCCCTCTGAGACTGTGAGCATTCCTGCTCTCTTCCTCCTGTCCTCTGCTTAGGTTGTAATAAAGGTGCTTGACTCAGCCATCACTTCCCCACGGCTGCATAGGGAAGCCCAGAGGAGAGGCGGGACACCTCTTTCTTTCAAGACTCTCCTAGTAATTCTTCAAACTCTTGGATTACAGCAACCCAGGGATTAGGTAGAAAAGATGAAGAAACTAAATCCATTTGAGGGTGAAATCTGGACAGAACATTGGTTAGGAAGAACTCAAGAATCCAGTTGTTTTTTTTTTTTTTTTTTTTTCTGCTTTATCTGTTCTCTGAAATTCTCTAGCTCAGAAGAGATAAAGGAGTCAGACTATCAGAATGGCTCTTTTCATTGGCTTTTCTGACTTGACTTTTTTTTTCTTTTTTTCATTGAGCAAACTCTCCTTAGAGGTTATTCGAGTTAATACTTTAAAGTGTGTGCAAAGTGCTGAGTTATTGAGGTTTACAGAATGACCGGCACTCACGTGACAGGGGCCGGCCCCCAGATGGAGTGTATCGGAGTTTGCGTTTGTGTGGAATGACTCAGTCCCCTGCAGAGGAGCGCAGGAGGAGGCATCGCAGAGGAGGAAGCCCGGTCATCTTTGGCCTGCTTGATGGCTCTTGGCTGCATCCTCCTCCAAGCCCCGTCACTCTTGGATGATAGGGTTTCTGAGAACAGAAGGCAGCAGCAATGTGTGGAAGGAGGTGAGGATGGGATGAAACCCAAGTGTCCTTCTTTTTAAGTCGCTCTGGCTGAATTAGTTCTGGGATCATAAGGAGAAACATAACCCAAGTGACGTCCTTTTTCATTCAACATAAACAAATTCAATTACACATTGTGGAGACTCTGTTCTGGGCCAGACCCCGGACCAGGTGCACTCACGTGGAGATGAAAGATGAACAGTCTCCCTTCTCAAGGACTTTGGGGTCTGCTGTAGCTTCCAAGTGTGGGTGGAATAAATTTCTACGATAAATCACTTCCCGCTAGGAGGGGCATGTGGCTTGAAGGAGGTGACACCAAACAACTGTGTCACTATGGGCAGGGCACACTTTACAGCTCTCAGTATAGCTGCGGTCTGCCACCCTCGATCAGGGAAGTTAGCCAAGGAGCTTGTGAGTCAAAGAGAGAGGAAGACAGGGGTAGCAAGTGAGAGGAGACATGAGCAAAGCAAAGAGGAGGGAAAAGGCAGAATAAAAGACCAGAGATTCAAAAAGTACAACGTCTGCACTGGGGAAATATGGGTGGATTTTTTTTTCTTTTAATCATCTTTTGAACCCTGGATGATTCTAGTGCAAAATAAAAATAAAGACAATACACTTTTTTTTTTATCGCATGTTCGTCTAAAGTTTCTAAAACTTTTTTTATGACAAAAATTATCATTTATTTTAGAACTGTCTCTTGATTTAAAACCCTCCATGACACTGGGTTTTGATCCTACTGCACGTACGGGCTTTGTAGGAGCCTAGGCAGTTTGGAAGCTCACCTTACTACTAGACCTGGAAGGAGGTGGGAGGTCCTTGGACTTCCCACAAGGCAGGGAACCCCGACTGCTCTTTGGGCTGATGAGGGAGGGAGACTTGATTGGGGGAGGGGGNGGAAGGAGGTAGGAGGTCCTTGGACTTCCCACAAGGCAGGGAACCCCGACTGCTCTTTGGGCTGATGAGGGAGGGAGACTTGATTGGGGGAGGGGGAGGGAAAGGGGAGGCGGTGGAGGGGAGGAGGCAGAAATCTTTAAATAAATAAATAAATAAACCCTCCTTTACTATAGCTCAAATACAATTAGTAACCTAGAGTTGAGGCCTGAGACTCCCAGGATGCGTCAGCCTAATTCGGGGTCCCAGGAAACCAAGAGCTACTGAGTGACTGGCTGAGTGAGAAATCGATCACAGCACTCCTATCTGGGGTACCCCTGCCTGTGGGCACGCTGAGGCACTTGGCAGAGGCAAACTGCTTCCATGTTCTTTGTGTGGAGAATGAAGAAGAAACAGCAGTTGACCTAAAACTGAAGTGTCCCTTGCGCTTGGCACCCATGTTACATTCCGAGGTTTGAGTTCAGGAAAGCTGCTCTGAGGAGAGGCCCCAGACCTGGGTTTAGACAGCTAAGTAAAGAAAGTCAGGCCAACAGAAGAGTGAGTCGTGCTCTCTCACTGGAGTTAAGAACAATGCTTGTCTTCCTCAACAGCTAGCAGACAACTCAGGAAAGGGCTCCCCACGTCGACGAAGAAGTCAAGTTCATTTTGTAAGAGAAATAAGCATTCATTCTTCTCTTAAGAGTTTTCCAAAGCTAGGATCCTACCCTGATAGTAAGATGTCCAAAGCCCTGAGCACTGCTTTGGGAGGTTGAAGAAGCCAAGTTTTTTCCCCTTGGTGACCTGACAGAGGCCCTAGGGAAGTACTGGTCTCTGGGGGGTGGGAATGGGACAGTCACTGTGCTGTTTGCTGAGACTGTGTAGTGGCCTTGCACAGCCCTCCTCTATAGTCCCGGCCCTGGCTGGCCTCACTGGAAGCTGAAGCAGCACCTGGTTACCCACGTTCTAGTGGTGCCTTATTACTGTGACAAGGGACTAAACAATTGCCTCCTCACAGTCTCCACTCACGAATCTGTGTGGAGACAGGGTCTTTAAAGAGGTCACTGATGTCATGAGTCCATAGGGTTAGTGTCCTTGTTAGAAGAAACATTAAGGAAGAGGCCCCTCCTCCCCTCCCCATCTACCTCCATGTGGAGACACACTGAGAAAATGGCTGTCTATGAGTCAGAGAGAGTCTTCAGCAGAAACGGATCAGCAGACACTTCGAGCTGGGATTTCCCAGCCTTCACAACTGTGAGAAACAAATTTGTCTAGTTAAGTGACAAATGCAGCTAAAGTTACCCTGTCCTTGGCATTTCATTGTAGTAGCCAAGTAGACCAAGGCCATCAACAATGAACGTAAACATTCTTCCTTTGTGTGTGGTAGCTTGAGTGGAGATGTCCTGTCTGGACTCGGATGTTTTAATGTTGGTTTGGTCTCTGACTGGTAGTGCTGCTTAGGTAGGGTTAGGAGGTGTGGCCTTGCTGGATGAGGTGTGTCACTGGGGATGGGCTTTGAGATTTAATTACTGGGCCAGTTTCAGTTCTGTCTCTGCTTGAGCCCTCTGCTGCCTTGCCCTCAATATATAGTCATGGCCAGGTATCCCTCTCGAACCAGAAGCCCAAATAAACCCTTCTGTCATCGGTACTCTCCTATTGCCGTGAGGGGACACCATGACCGAGGCAACTTAAGATGAAAGCATTTGATTTGGGGCTCCTAGCTCCAGAGGGTAGTAGAGTCCTTGGCTGTGGGTGGGAAGCAGGGCATGGCAGTTGCAGGTATGGCTCTGGAGTAGTAACGGAGAGTTTATACCTTGAGGCAACAACCACGAGTCAGAGATAACCAAGTGGAAATGGCGTGGGCTTTTGAAACCTCGAAGCCTGTCCCCAGTGACATAACTCCTCCAACAAGTCCACAGCTTTTAATCCTTCCCTTAAACAGTCCCACCAACTGGGGATGGAGGAAACACCCGAGCCTATGGGGTCATTCTCATTCAAACCACCACACCTTCTTGCTATAACTTGCCTTGGCCATGGAGTTTTATCATAGCAATAGAAAAGTAACTAAGACAGTGTGCATATGTGTTTGTACATGTGGACATGTATGTGCATGTGCCCCTGTGTGTGGAGGCCTGAGGTTAATATCAGTGTCTTCTTAGCCAGTTTCTATCTTACTTATTGAGATAAATAGGTACTTGGGGTAGTTGTAGGTGCCTGAGGTCATGTGACTCATTCAAGGCCATGCAGCCAGTAAGTAGAAATCCCTCCATGAGGTGCCGGGTCTGCTGGGCTCAGAAACCAGGCTGCGCATGCTTGCTCTGCTCTGCATCAGCTAGTTGCACAAGACAGCTTCCTTCGCTTCTTCCTAGAACACTTCACCGTCCATCTCAATTTCACGTAATCAGGAGTGGGAGGGTGGAAATTCATTCGGAGAGTCCTCGAGAGTCAGCATTTGTTGAATTCCAGTTTTGAAAGACTAAAGAGAGAACAAAGGAAAACGAACTGTTTATGTCACATTAAAATGCGTTCTGAAGATTGACGCTCAGTGGTAATAATAGCTAATCCTAAAATAGTAGGACGGCGAGTGATTTTTATTTTACAGATTTGGGACACTTTTGCTTTACACTGTCACCTCCTGTAAACATAAGAACTATTCTCAGCGATGAAGAGCGTGACTTGTCTTCCTCCTACAGAACTTACTGGCGTGCTTGGCTTCAGCACAGGGGAGCCTGGAGAGTTTCCCATATCAAAACATGGGCACCGAGATTGGGGCCCTGGAGACCACAGAAACAAATGGCAGGAGGTGACCCTGAGTGATCCCATTACAGACAGCTGGCGTGGGGAAAGGGTGATAACCCTGGTTCAGTTCCAGGCCTAACTGGGGAACGTGGAAATGATTACCATCTGGAGCCCCGCGGTGAAGGGAGGTGGTCTGGAGTCAGGGCACCCATGGCTCTAGCGCCCTGCCTGTGTCGCTGTGACAGGTTTCAGGAGAAAGAGTTCCCAGGCCTCAGGAAACCCCGAGACTCAAAAGGTGCAGTAACAGCCTGCAGAAGCGCACTGCGCCGTATCTCGGGGAGTCTGCCTTTGCCCAACAACACAGGAGCACACCGTTAGTGTGCTGAAGAATGTGTGGCCAAGATGGGTGGCACACTCTGCGGGGTTCTTGGCAATACGTTCTGGTCTTTTCTTATATCTTCTGAAGTGCCATTTTTGGCAAATGTGCGCGGGAGAAATACTATATGTTGAGGAAAAGGAAATAGGAGGGTTTCCACTGCCCCCTCCCCATTCATAATGAGAAGCATGAACAGTGGAGAGCTAGGATTTCTTTATAGGAAAAACATGATGAATGAAAGCTACTTTTAAGTGTGAGAATACTCTGGAGGAGACCTTGCTAATTAGAAAGTCAAAGAGCTATTGTGTCCTCTCCAGGGGAATTTTGCAGGCAGGTGGCGACCTGAAAATAGTAGTATTTCTAGAAGGTTCCCAGCTCACAGACAAGGCTCCCCTGCTAAGTTGATGTTGGAGAGGTGTCTAAAGGGATGATGTAGTCTCTGAGAGCCCAGTTCTATGCTCATTTGTCTGCATCTGCCTATAGATTTCATAACTCTTAGAAGAGACCCTGCTGAGCTTGCTTGCTCGCTCCTCCAGGAGTGACTGAGAGACCACTGACTGAGCAACTCTGCACTGTACTCTGAGATGACAAAGAAACATACTTTACACATGCTCACTACATGGAATAGTAGACTGAGTGGTGGCTGTCAAAGATCTGTCCTAGAGCCTTTATATATAATTTTACTTAGAAAATGTCTTCATAGATGGCTTTTTGTAATGAGAAAATTGTTTTGGATTTCTTCAGTCCAGTGACAAAGATCTGTGTATGAGAACAGAGAAACAGCCACGAGAAACAGAATAGAGGGCAGTGTGAGCTCAGAGGCAGACTGGAGAAATAAAGCCACGGGACAGGGCAATGCTGCAGCCACCAGCAGCTGGAAAAGACAAGGACTGGCCTCCGCCATAGAACTCCAGGGTGAGAGTGGCCGTTTTCACATTCTGGATTTAGACATTTTGCTTCAAAGTAGAGAGTGAATATAGTTGTGCATCTTTAAGCCACTTAGTCTGTGGTGGTTGGCTATGGCAGGGAACCCACGCACACATACTCAACTGCACATATGTATCGTCATATGTGAGAGGTCTAGACACATCCGTGTAGGAAGCTGAGAAGAATGTGTCTCATTGTGCAGAACAGAAGACTCCCCAGGGAGGGTGGACACTACTCACGCACTGGAACAGGGGCAAGGGCTGGGAGCTTTTGATCTGGGAGACACTGAAACGGAAAAGACCTGCAGGGTAAGAGAAGCTGCATCCCATGACCACTTGCTCCACACACCAGGGTGCTCGGTCCTTCACACAACTACCTTGTTTAGCCCCTCAGGTAGGCAAACTACTATCTCCATTTTGCAGATAAAGAAACTGAGACTTGGAGCATGGTTTGCTCCAAGTTTCAGCCTAGCAGGTGTTAGGACTGGATCCAGTCCTGAGCTGACTCTGAAACCCTACTCTTTTCACCTGTATCCTCTTCCTTAGGCTGGGGGATGCCAAGAGCAGCATGGAGTTTGGTTTTTTAGGTAGAGATACCCATCTCAGGGCTTGGCACTTGTAATGTACATGGTAAACTTATATGGAAGGCTCCATTAAAGCTCACCTTTTCACACTTATTAATTTTTTCATATTTTGACCACATTTTTCTCCTCTCCCAATTCCCTACTGATCTAACTTCATGTTCTGTCTCTTTCAAAAACAAAATTACAAAATAAGCAGAACACCCAAT